>NC_074711.1:1657500-1957500 GCF_947242115.1 Biomphalaria glabrata | reverse complement strand
TGACAACGCCTTTTTTTTTTTGTCAATTTATTTGTACAAATCCTAATCCTCTCAATCTTTACTTTCCATTACATTTCTCTATATCGCTTGCCTTTTTTTTCCCCTCCAAGTACCTAATTGCTTAAAGAACGTAAACCGAACCGTCAAAATAAAAATGTAAGCAAAGTACAGACTACTATGATTAGCTTTGGTTTCAAATCTATGAAACTCTATGGACCTATGATTTTAAAAATAGAAAAGGGGCGACAACTAAAGAGACAGGAAGAAGAAAATAGCAGACGGATTCTGAATAAATTTTTCAAACAGTTGCTGTTCAGAACAGAGAATACAGGCGTGCTAAATAAAATTGTGTCAGAAACTTGAGAAGGTCACATGATATTCAAACCCGTTGATATTTCTGTCATCTATGAGGAAGACTTGAACTAGACGAAATGGCTGAGGACATTTTCTATAAACTGCATCGTGAATTGTTCTATTTAATTCAAACACATTTAGACCTGATCTGAAACACGCTCATGAAGCCTTTGGCCGAAATGTGTTTGCTGGCCACACGTACTGCAGATGCAACAGACGATACACACGTGTGTTCTGAACAGCAACTGTTTGAAAATTTTATTCAGAATCCGTCTGCTACTTTCTTCTTCCTGTCTCTTTAGTTGTCGCCCCTTTTCCATTTTTAACATCATACTTTTTTTTGTGTCGTTCATTCTTCTGACAGTTTTTTTTTAAGTAAACTTTTTAATCAATCCAACATTTGGATGATTCATGAGGAGGGGTGGAGAAGGGGGGGGGGGAGGCCAGAAGGAAAAAAAAACATCTGGGTATTGGTAAGCTGGGGGGAAAGAGAAGCCGGCATTTACCACACCGCACATGAGCACTCTCCCGCGCCCTGCCCTAGTCCTACCCCCCAGTCTCCCGCTGTGTCATTGTTTCTTTGTGGAGAGAAAGAAAAAAATATGAAAACACCTGACGCAACGTGGCATGGCGTGGGGGCGGAGGGGACAGGGCGCTGGGTACGGCCTAGGTGAGCCCATGTGTGAGCGCGTGCTGAGTGGAGCGTATGTGTTTAGGGTCCCGATTCGTGCCTGAGCCTGTGCGCGTATTCATCAGTGATGCAGCATTTATTGGCTCTTCCAGGCGTGAGTGCATAGCGCCATCTTGCGAGTTGCGCGTGATACGCGCTGACACAATGAAACTATCGTTTTGGGGTTGGAGAGTAGCGCGTCGCGCACTGTTCATCAAGCCGCCAGCGTTGTCCTTAGCGATCGTCTGCTGAGCTCTGGGATTGATTTTTTTTTTTGTAAGCCGTCAATTAACTATGTCAAAGGTAGGGGTCAGGTGGGCTCCCTGGGGTGGAGGGACGTATTGTTTGACTTGATAGCAGAAGTGTAGTAACTTAGCATTGTTCAACTGCAGTATCATAATAATGGACAAGTTTCGACATGTTTCTTTCCTGTCATCCAGTCTACCATTCTTGCGCTAACATTGTCAGCTAAAAAAAAAACAATGGCGCGTAGAACACCTGTTTTATCGACCGTAACATTTTGCGTACGTACCGGCCGGAAAGTATTTATTTCTAATTTATAACTTGTGTCAATTAGCTGCGCATGCGCAGGCTCGCGTGCAGCTCGAAGCACTTCTGGGTAGAATTTGAAAGGTCAACAAGGTAACCTTTGTCCTTTTCTTTTTTTCTGGATTTTTTTTTTCCTTCTCAATTTGATGCGTCACAACGCAGGAGATCAATGTCAATGGAGTCTTGGTTTTTCTAAAGCTTAGAGTTTCTTCTCTCTAAGTAACGTGAAAAAACATTTTATGGACATCGTCTATAACAGTGATGCCCTAAATACGGTCCGCGGGCCAGATCCGGCCCGCAACGTGGTTCTATCCGGCCCGCCATGGTAATAATGATAATAATCCTAAATACTTTGATTTGTAAAGAAAGTGTGGCTGTTTAAAAAAAAGTAAACCTATAAACGGCTATATAAACAAATATGACGCCATTCTTGCTTTGAGCCGCGAATAAAAGATTGTTAAACTACGCCTAGAGATTGTAGGATCGATGGGAATATTTACCAGAAAGAGACAAGAAAATGAGACGGTGGAAAATAGCTACAATGATAATTGATGTTCACATTTTAAGTAGAGAAATGAAGCCATTTTCCGACGCGTAAAAAACAAAGATCAACTTCAAATATCCATTAAAGAGATCCAATACAATTGTTTCAGGTCAATTTCATTTCGTTTTTTTTTGTACCTTTTCGGTCATGTGGCCAGTGACACGAGTGTCGTAAACGAAAATGGCCCGCCGGTCGAATTAGGTTGGGCACCACTGGTTTATAATATATACACTTTAATTTCAAAGAAAGGAACGAGGGGAGGATTCGCCATTGATTTAGTAGCCAACTAGAGGGCACCGCGGCTGTCCTCAAGAGGACGGGGGGCAGAAGACGTTAAGAAAACGTTAAAAGAACGGCTTTGTCCGCATCAGATGTGGGAAAATATGCAGGTCGCAGCTGGGTCTGCGTAGCCACGTGAAACACTGGACTCGTCCGTAATCTTCGGAATCGAAGACATTGCCATTAGTGAGCACCAGTTCTATATGAAGAAAGTTGGTCGTTGTCCTACTAGCACCCTTGGTAACCATAACTGATAGAAACTGCTTTTACATTATCGCCCATTGAAATGAAGAAACTAATAGTCAATACAATAAATGAGAAACGGACAAACGCTCATCCCAATCACAAGAAAGATGATGCCTATTATAAGCTATCCCGACAAGATCAACGTCAAATCTTTCGACTCAGGACCGGACACAACAGAATGAGACAACACATGCACCGGAAGCTCAAAATTGGATCCAGTGAAATCTGCCCATGTAGAGTGTCACCAGAGAATGCTGACCATGTCCTCCAAAACTTTTCTCTTTACCATGAGGCCCGTGCAAGACACTGGCCCCAAAACACATCCAATAGAAAGAAAACTATATGGAGAGCTCCCTGATTTGGAAACCACTGCGCAGTTCATCTTATATATTGGTCTATTCATCTGAACGCTCCAACATAACAAGTAGAACAAGGAAGAAGAAGAAAAAAATCCTCCCAATATCCCGCGAGATCTGAAGAGAACATCTACTTTATTACGTGTGGTGGACACTGTTACACTCTAGAGCAGGGGTTCTCAACCTGTGGGTCGCGACCCCCCTTGGGGGTTCGAATGACGATTTCTCAGGGGTCGCCTAAGACCATCGAAAATGTGGATTGTTTTTGTCTATTCTTCTATTGCTGTGTGTGTGTGTGTGTTTGGAGGGGGTCGCGGCAGAGTGGGGGATTGTAAAAAGGGGTCGTCGGGCTTAAGTGGTTGAGAACCGCTGCTCTAGAGAGTGGCGAGATAGGGCATTGGGTAACTTTAAAATTGTTGTTTAGTGGACGTTATAAATGGATGTCCCCTGATTTTTTTTTTCATTAACACAGAGACACATTTCCAAGTTTTTATTAAATATCGCTTCTTTAACCCTTAAAGTGCTGAGCTGTTTTACAATGAGTGCATACGAATTGGAATGACAATTCTGATGTTTAGAGGCTAAACTACCACACGCGTTTTAAGGGTTAAACATAGATTACAGAAAGAAAAAAAATAGAACCTTGTAGATTAACCGTCGCTTGCCTGTAGTAGATCTAGATCACCTAGTAGTCCTGTTTCTGTAAACCAGTGGTTCTCAAATTATTCCAGTACTTCATGGAACACTTTTTCAGCCTGGCGGAACACTAGGGTTCCGGGGAACACAGTTTGGGAAACACTAGTAGAAACATTCCCCAAGTTCCTGGTCTCACACCGATCATCACGACATCGACCCAGTCACAATCAATCGACCCAAAACACAATCAATCGTTTGCATCTTTCTTCTTGCCCATTACTTCCCAGATGATCCTGGGTCGTCCTCACCCTCCCTTTTGCCTTTTTTTAAGCTCCCGTTGAAAGAGTATTGTGTATTTGCATATTTCTGCTTCTATTCACAAAGTTCAGTCGTTGTAAGTAGGTCAGTCGTTGCTTTTTAACCTCGATCTCAGAGCAAATGCCAGTCTCTACCAAGACAAGCTTTCAAATGTCACTGCAGACGTTATTGTACAAGTTATAACCTGTCTCAGCTATGTCTCAGCCATGTCTCGGCTATGTCTCAGTCACGTCTCAGCTATGTCTCAGCCATGTCTCGGCTATGTCTCAGTCACGTCTCAGCTATGTCTCAGCCATGTCTCGGCTATGTATCAGTCACGTCTCAGCTATGTCTCAGTCATGTCTCAGCTATGTCGCAGCTTTGTCTCAGCTATATCTCAGCTATCTCAGTCATGTCTCAGCTATGTCTCTGTCATGTCTCAGCTATGTCGCAGCTTTGTCTCAGCTATGTCGAAGCTTTGTCTCAGCTATGTCTCAGCTATCTCAGTCATGTCTCAGCTATTTCTCAACCATGTCTCATATATGTCTCAGCCATGTCAATATTGTCTTTTAAATGCTATTTATTTCGCCTGCACTTGTGTTTTTCGATAAATATTTATATTTCTACGACTACTGTATTATATTCTTTGACTTTATTCCTTGAGACCAATTCTAACTTTCTGTTTTACCTCCACAGAGCCCCAAATTAAATGCTTCGACAGAGCCCCATTTTGGACGTCGCTAAAAAGATCAAGTATCGCCAAGAATAGAACATAGACATCTATTTGTTGTATTTTTTCCAGTTCAGGAATTATGGCCCTTGTATTTATTATGTGCAACTTATTTAGTATATTCATTTTATTGTAAAGTTCTGCTGAGCAGCCTACAAAGAAGCCAGCCTATATGCAAATTTCGAAAAGTTTAATAAAGATTTGTTTTAACAATATTATTTTGTTGGTACGGAGTATTTACATGACACTTACTTAGTAGCTGTATATGTAATTGCCACATATTATTCATTGTAGTATTTTACATGTGATTCTGGTTAGAGATACTGGTCTGTAGTTTCATGGATCAGATTTTTCTCCTTTTTTTTTTAATAGAGGAGTGACTTTAGTTTCTTTCCTGTCTCTCAGTATCATACCTTGATGAAATGATACACCTGAAAAAGTATTTTGAATACTGGTACTAGCTCGGAGCCTACTTCTTTAAGCAAGCTTGCTGGCTTACCATCAGGTCCAGATGCTATTATAGCAAGTTTTTGTTTTTTTTTAATCAGAAAACGTGTCCATTAGGCTGCTAGTCATTGAAGTCACCACAGACTCCTTTGGCTACCATTGTGACTTACTTTAAGATTTTTCTCTGGATCATTCAATATTGAACGTTTGTTTTTTTCCTCCTGGTCATGTGACCTAGACTTCTTCATTAGGAAGTCGCGAACCAATCGTCGACATGGTTTGTTGTAGCTCCATGACACACGTGGAGTTTGAACCAATCATTTACTTCGGTGCTGATCAATACTGGCACACTGACTCACTGTAACATACACACTTACACACACACACTTACACACATATACCTGGCATCGATTAAATTTACCCCCAAAGTCTTACCGCCTTCAGGCAAGTAAGAGTTAAACCAGAAATTAAAAAAAAAAAATAATAATAAAGGGAAAGAAATCCATTATCCATTGATGTTCTGGCCCAGCAGACGAGAAACACATGAAAGAGAAGAAGTCAGAGAAATCAATATCCGAAGAAATCAATGGAATGCTGAGTCATTCTGCCACCTCTTGTTCCCCCCACCCCCCTCTTTCTCTTCCCTTATCATTCTTTCTTTTTTTTTCTTCCTTTTATTTTTGCTGGCTCCCGTAGTGAAAAGCCGATATTGGGTTTTTGTTCTGTCTGTTCGTATGTCACGTTTAGAAGTGAAATAATAGTGGAAATCTGATTTCAACATCGCGATGTCTTGTGCACGAAAGTGCAACAGCAAGTTTTGCGATTTCCTTCGTTTTCTTATCTTATCTTATCTCATCTTATCTCATCTTATCTTATATATTACAGACGTTACTTCAAAAAAAAAAAAAGATAATTACGTCCTACGCATTTCATGTGCCAATCTAGTCATGTATGTTGATCAATGACTGAAACTCTGCTAAGCCGTTGGTTTTCCTGGCTGATTCAGGCAACCCATTCCATTCTCTAGTGGCACTAGAGAAGACTTTGTAAAAATTTTTCTAGCGTATGGAATAAGAAATGTGTCTCTATCCTTGTGTCTTTCTGGGTATTTCATTAGGTTTGTATTTGGGTATGCAGACGACTGAGACCACTGATCTATATATATTAGACCTAGACTGGACATGATAATCTCTAACACTACAAAAAAATGTTGTGAAAAACTTCAAAAAGAAATTCAAAAAAGCTGAAATAAGGCGTTGTTTTGTAAAGTAGTTATAAGAAGTAAAGTTGTTTTTTTCAACCCTAACCTATGTAACATATAATTTAATTTTTAGATCTAGATCTAGTAATTGAACATCGAAAATAAGAGCACTCTCGTCTTATAATTATTATTTTTGCATTTTTTAAATAAATAATCTAGAATGATCTAGGTAATGTACATAAGATGATTAAAATCAACAGATTTGAATTTTTCGATCTAGGATTGTCGAAACATTATCACAATAAAAACTAACAAGAAATTTGCTTTATTTCATAGATTTGCTTGAATATATAGTTCTGTGATTAATAGCCCATTCATTCTATTTAAAATCATCAGAATGGTATTTTTTTTTTTTTAAACTTAGGAAACTAAAGATCATGACTTTTCTAGGACAGAAAAGATCGATTTTCCTAGACTCGGGGCGACTTCCCTTACAGCTTGAAAAAGAGTTGCAGGCATATCAATGTGTGATAATATCACTATTGGATAAAAATTAGTTTCCGTATTCCAATCTAGGTATTATATATATATAAGGCTGAGATATATATAACATTTAAAAAACAATTAAGATTATTAGAGATTTCATAAAATAAAACCATAAGCCATTAATCACACGATAAATATAGTGTTCAGAATGTGAAAGTATGACTAAGGCTATAACTCACTCACATTCGCCTATGTAGTGTATCTTGTGTACACACAAAGGAAAGTGTTGAATAAAGTATGTTTTTTTAAAGGTGATAGTTTTTGCGCATATTTTGGCACTGTAAGATGAATTAATCTAAGATCTTTCGTTTCCAGATATTTTTTAAGTTTTATTTTAGCGGCCCCCGAAAGGGGAAAAGACGCTATTAGTTTTGTGCGAAATGTCTGTCCGTCCATCCCGTTTAGATCTCGTAAACTAGAAAAGATAATGAAAATCCGACATCATAATATTTTAGACCATTCAAAGTTCTGATGCAACGGCTACTTTTTTTTTTTTTCTGAAAGCAAAAAATCTCATTTTTAAAATGAGTTATGCAAGCAGTTTTTAAAAGAGAAAAAAGCTAATTAGTATGCATCATAATTTAGACCTAATTTAAAACGAATAGTAATTTTGTAAACTTTATTTTCCTCCACTTTTTTTTATAGTGAAATGAAGTAATTTTTTATTTTGAGTATTGAGCTTTTTCAAAACAATTAGATTCATTATAAGACATCAGTTAGGCCAGGGGAGGCGCGGTGGCTAGGTGGTAAGGCGCTTGGCTTCCGAACCGGAGGTCCCGGGTTCGAATCCTGGTGAAGACTGGGATTTTCAACTTTGGAATCTTTGGGCTCCTCTGAGTCCACTCAGCTCTAATGGGTGCCTGTTATAGTTATAGTGTTTTTTTGTTTGGTGTAATGCACAAATTGTAAGACAAATTTCCTTACGGATAATAAAGATTATTAATATTATTAGTTGGGGAAAAGTAAAGGCGGTTGGTCGTTGTGCTGGCTACATGACACCCTCGTTAACAGTAGGCCACAAAAAACAGATGAACTTTACATCATCTGCCCTATAGACCACAAGGTCTGAAGGGGAAACTAGTTAGACCAGATTCACATTTAACTTTACATTCACTTTCACCTATTCTTTGATCTGCGGGACCGTTGGGGCACTACACAAGATCTGTTAACCTTCTTTCTCCATTCGCATCTCTTATTTGTCTTTGATATAATTTCATTCGGATGTTCTTTCTGAAAATATTGATACCTGCCTGGGTGGACCACTTCGGGGACGATTTTGTGTTTGTGTTTCTGTGCAAACTGTCTTTTGTAACATTGTTAATACTGATTTCATAATATTTATTTTGCAATTATATACAGACTACGGTACCAATTTATATTCTAGTTTCAATTTTAAAAATGCAAGTTTGAATATCTCAAATAAAACTAGTTACAGTTATAAAATAGCTGTGTGGGTTCAAGATTATTCGCAAGACCAACAACACGCGGGCACGTTGCCCTGCCTCATCGTAGCGCCCGCGTGGAAACGGCCATTAGAGGAAGTGGCTAGGCCAGGGGTCGGCAACCCTTTGAGTCAGAAGAGCCAAAATTTACAATTTACTAAATTTCAAAGTTTTTAAAGAGCCACAAAGTTTTTTCTCGTCAAGTATAAAAAGTACTCGGATAGAAAAAGTTCTTTGATGAATAAAAACGAATCTAGAAAGAAAGAAAAAGAAACGAAAATCTACTTATTTATATATGACTAGCATTTTTCACAATAAATTAAATGATATATATATATGAGATTATTAGATAATTACTTATTATGAATGTAAATAAATTAAAAGAATTAAACATTTACATACAACACTAACTTGTACTTCAATAACAAAACAATGAACCAACAAATTCAATGGGGGCGATTGCTTTGGTTTTAGAAAGTTTGGATACATTTGGCTTATAACTTGTTGATTTTAGTTTCAAACACGACTCTAGATTTTCAATTGTTAGTTGGCTATTCTTGCAAGAGAACGCTTGATCGCATGAATATGTCGATCCGAATATGGTTAGTACTCCCATTGCCAACATTTTCACTTCACTGTAGCAAACTGGAAGACAATGCCGTGTGTCGAATATAAGTGCCTCATCTCACGGCATTTCTTTGAAAGCTGTCCACTTTTGTTGCGTTACGTACATGCATTTCTGGACCTCCAACTCTTCCAACTTGCTTTTCAAATCTGTAAATTATCCACTCCAGAAAGCTTTACTTTTTAAAGTCCAGTATCAATTCCAAATGGCTCAATATGGATTTCGTTACTATTTCTGTTAAGGATATTTACTATGAATGCTAGAATGGTATTGATGGTTTTGAAATGCTCAAATCTCTCAACAAATTCACCTTTAATTTTTTAAAAATAACTGTGATGAAGTAATTCCTGTCAACAGTTATACTGGTTTTATCGCGATATTGCTTAAGAAATTTACAATGAAGTCATTTATCGCTCTCATTAAGTAATGTTCCCCTTTCAGACCTTGCGATCTTTAGGACAGATGATGTAGAGGTCATCTCTTTCTGTGAACCACCACAACGACCAACCACATTTACTTTCCCCAACTAATGTCAGGTAATTATTAAAGCTGGGTGGGTTTAGAAGCGCTAAAAATATCCACAGATTAAAACTCCCAGTCTTCATTACGATTTTAACTCGGGACCCCGGTTCGGAAGCCAAGCTTTTTACTGCTCAGCCATCGCTCTTATCTTCTACCAAAACATCGGCTGGGTTTTCATTTTCTTGTAGTTTTAGATTCATCTCATTTACTTTTCCTGATACATCCATCATATAGTAACATTTTAGCAATCATTTGTCGTTCTCTAATTCAGGGTGATTAATACCATCCTATTTAGGAATGTATTTATTTAATCAAGCACAAATCTGGAAGTTTCAACACCATATCTGTAGAAAGCCATCGCACTTTATTGGGAAGGAGGTCGGAATACTGTCTCCATTTTGTTTAAAAATTCTTTAAACTGAAAATGGTAGAGTGCTTTCGACCAGCACTTCTAGCTGGAGTATGCATTGATACGTAAGAAATGAGTGGTGACTCGCAGATTCTCTTTTATTTTTTCTTGTCATACTTCTGGCTCCATCAGTTGCTATTGAAACGAGTTTATTTAAATCAATCTTATTGTCTTCAAGGCATTTTTGCACGACATTCGCTAAATCTTCTCCCTAGTTTGTCACGAGAGCGCTAGCAATCCTTGGGAAGACATATACCTGACAGAAAGCTAACTTGTGCCGTGTCTTTTATGTCGCAAGACGTATCTATATCATTGATAAGGCAGAAGAAAGTTTAGTTCTTCCACCTGCAAATATGTTACATTTAGAAGACACGGGTAGGGGTGCTGTGAAAATCAAGTACAAGTGGCTAAGAGATTGAATCGGTGACTAATTTTAGTTAATCGATTCAATTTTTTTTATATGGAACTAAAGAGCCGCAGCTTAACATCCAAAGAGCCGCATGTGGCTCGCGAGCCGCAGGTTGCCGACCCCTGGGCTAGGCTAAATGGGTAGCAACACAAGACTCCCGTGGGGATGCCCACGGGTAGACGAGAGTCCACCCATTGTACAGGCGGGGTTGTAAAAAAGTCCCTACGAACACGTCCCACATCCATGCGCTGTTCCTCAAAGGGACCGTTACATCAATGGCGGTTCCCGCACAGCTAGCTTGGTACAACGAAGGAAAATGGCGGAGGCTCCCGGTGCCCTCGGCCTTCGGCCATGTGCAGCCAGGCATGCGTCGGGGCCAAAGGCATTGGAAACAGCAATGTTTTACATAGGCATTGACTCGGGTCTCTCTCAAACAGAAATGTGTTCTCACAGGTTTTGTTTTTTTACTGGTTGGCGTCCAAACAGGTTTTTTTTTTTTCAAACTTAGAGCTCGAAGAGCCTTCGGCTCAGCTCTTGGACATCAACAAGACCAACAACAATATAGATGTCGACAAACACCATCATTTGTTTCCCCTTCTAAAGTAAAAAATGATCTAAAGATAGCTAACTCGACATCACAGCTGTTTACCGTATTCAGCTGTGAATCAATGTATCGGCGATTTTCATTCATGACGAAAAAAAACTATAAATAGCAAGCTTTTCGGTGTATCCGGTGTAAAAGATGGAGGAAAGTGCTGCCAAGCTAGGCTTTTTAAAAGTTCAATTGTAATTGTTGTACACTTTTATAGCGCTGCAGAATAAATTTTTGAAATTTCTTTAGTTTTTAGTTGGCAATTAGGAAGTTCACTTTAGCGTCCTTGAAGTAATTTAGTTTATCATGGAAATCTCCAATACTGTAACAGCTTATTGCGTTAATTCCTTGAGAAATGAAGATGAGAGCGTCCTAGTTCAAACCTCTTGCAAGAGATGGCAGCAGGTAGAAGTCGATCTTAAGACCGATGTGAAGACAGTTCGAAGTGCAGGCCACCATGACTCCAGTTAGTTTAAGTCTATGACTCTAAATATTTAAGTCTCCGACCAGGGGCGTAGCTATAGATTTTGGGGGTCTGGAGGAATTTATCTCTTTGGGGGTCTCTTGGATTTTGACATTCGACATCATGATGACATGAGATAATGTACTTAATAAATATATATATAACTCTACATTCAAATTGGTACAGTATATCAGTAAAATTAACAGGAAATAATCATTAAGACTCTTTTAATGAATAGGCCTTATACCGTTGTTTATTGGCAAAATGATGCATAAGTGACAAATCTCAAGTCATATCGCTTCACGTCGTGCTTTCTGTGCAGCAAAAGGCATCTATAACATCATCTACATCGATAGTGTCTAATATTTGTGACTTCACTGACATTAAAGCCATGCTAAGCCTTTCTTGCGTCATTGTGCTCCTGGGATAGTTTTATGATTAACTTGAGCTTTGAGAATGATCTCTCACATGACTCAATGGAAGTGGCCTGAGTTAGCGGTATTCGAATGGATGTTGCAAGGTTTGAGCACACATCATTACCATTTTACCCCCCCCCCCCGTTTTTTTTTCCTTCTCAACTGGGGATAGTTTTAAAAATATTATTATATATATTATTATTATGAAAAGAACTCGGGACGTAACGTGGATAACATTGGCGCTAGCGTATCGATTCCCATTGGTAGACACGTTACTTCTGCTAAATAATTGAAAGTGCTAATTGGCAACTGGTCTGGTAGGAACCTGCTGGTTTTACTGAGACATGAAAACTGGCAAGTGTTTCGACGGGATTCCCTGACTTAGCAAAAGTGTTTACTATGGTTGCCTGACTTAGCAAAAGTTTACTATAGTTGCCTGACATAGCAAAAGTTTACTGTGGTTGCCTGACTTAGCAAAAGTCTACTGTGATTGCCTGACTTAGTAAATACATTAGTGCTATAGAACTCTCCTTCGTATGGAGACACCAAGTCACATTTTCTTAATCTCTATATGTGTGTGTTTCTCTCGAACTTACAATCAGGTCTAATTTCAAATATTAATAATAAAATACAGTGGTGCCCAAACTGCGGCCCGCGGACCACATCTGGCCTGTGGCATGACGCTACCAGGCTCTTCGAAACTTTGGCACACCGTGCGCAATGAAGCCACAAAGGGTCGCCTCCGATTTTTTTACAGTGATGTGACCCGTGACCTTTGTGTCAGAAACTGTACCTGGCCCCCGGGCTGAAACAAGATGGGCATCACTGCAAAGTGCTAATAGAATGTAATTGTTTAAAAGCAGTATGTCAGCGCTAGTCAGGTCAAATGCACAGGATGTAGAAATGAAAACATAGCAGCTCGACACCGCGGCACACAGAAAGATTAGCAAGAAAGCAGAAGGCAAGAAAATAAAAGGCCAAAAAAGCAGAAGGCTAGAAAATAGAAGGCTAAAAAGCAGAAACGAGAAAACAAGGCCAAAATGCAAAAAGCTAGAAAACAAGGCCAAAATGCAGAAGGCTAAAAAACAGGCCAAAAAGCAGAAGGCAAGAAAGCAGAAGGCAAGAAAGGAGAAGGCTAAAAAACAGGCCAAAAAGCAGAAGGCAAGAAAGCAGAAGGCGGTAAAGCAGAAATTGGGACGAAGGCGGGAAAGTAGAAAACAAAAGGCAAAAAAGTAAAAAAAAAAAAAAAAACGATAGAGAGAGTTATCAGGTTAGAGAATGAATGATGAAATCATCTTTACATTCCATTTTTAGCGCTCCGTCACTTTGTAGAGTTTCAACAACTCCTGAGCAGACGGCTGTGTATTGAGGCCACTTTTGCTAATGATACGTCATGTTCAATATTGGCGCGAGTGTGCGTGTGTGTGTCTCTAGAGATTACTGCCCATCTCTATCAATTGTCCATTTTCCCAAGACACCACAGCAGACACACCGAACACTCGTTCATGTACACAAGACACACCGTACACTAATAGTAACTCTAGTGCACTAGAGGCACTGCAAATACTTTCAATTTCCTTTGATTTTATCTCAGCCCTTTCTTAATCCTACCAATTGGGCCTACAGACAATTTTTGTGATAATAATAACAAACTATATAGACTATTGTTGTGGAAATAATAACAATCTTTTGCAGGCTATTGTTGTGGAAATAACAACACATAAATACAGACCATTGTTGGGGAAATAATAACACATACTGTACAGACTATTGTTGTGGAAATAACACATCTTTGCAGGCTATTGTTGTGGAAATAATAACACATTCTATACAGACTATTGTTGTGGAAATAAAACATCAATTCAGACTATTTTTGTGGAAATAATAATAAATTTATCCAGATTATCGTTGTGTTAATAGACATTTCTTCATAAAGACCGGTCATAGATGATTATTTTAAGAAATTATAACCTTTTTAATAAGGAATAAAAAAAAATGTTTCTATTGTTTTGATAGGCAGGTTACAAAAGTATATAAGGAACAGCTACATGGAAAGAAATTGACAGAGGCGGCACTAAGGAAGGTTTTGGGAAGACGACATCAAGGAATGGACCAACCTCACACTGGAGGAGACGAGAAGAAAATAAACAGGATTGACAGAGGCGGCACTAAGGAAGGTTTTGGGAAGACGACATCAAGGAATGGACCAACCTCACACTGAAGGAGACGAGAAGAAAATAAACAGGATTGACAGAGGCGGCACTAAGGAAGGTTTTGGGAAGACGACATCAAGGAATGGACCAGCCTCACACTGGAGGAGACGAGAAGAAAATAAACAGGAAAATACAAAAAAAAAAAAACAAAGTCCATAATAAGTGTAATTGTATCAATTAGTTTGGATCAGTGCTATGTGGTATCCTGGACATAAAGATTCTGTGCGATTAGAAATATTTGTACCAATTGTTTTTGTTTAGCTTTTAGCTTTCTGAATGCACTATGATCCTATCACTTGTCTGGACCAGTTGTGAAAGGGGAGGGAAGAAGGGGGTATCTTGGTGAATGTTTAGGTGATCGATTTATTTTTTAATTTATAAAAAAAAAATTCACTCAGGGCTCACATTTCCTCAAGGTGACTAATTCAACTTATACCAAGTCAAGTGCGATTTCTTTCCCTTGTTCAAGATACCAAACAAAAGAATTAATTACCAATAGTTAATAAACTAATTGGTTAATTTATTGTTATTGATTCTTGTGTTGTCAGGTAAAGGAAATAATTGTGCAAAATTTCAAACTTTTTTTTTTACAAACTTTTTACAAGACAGACATACAGAGTTACTTCAAAGGAGAAGATAATTACGTCCTACTCATTTCATGTGTCAATCTAGTCATGCATGTTAATCAGAGACTTGGGCTCTGCCAAGTCGTTGGTTTTCCTGGCTGATTCAGGCAGCCCATTCCATTCTCTTGATGGCCCTATGGAATAAGAAATATAATCTCGAATGGCATAGCTACGGAGCAGCTCTTGTTGATATCAGCAACAAGCGATGTCTCTTATACACGTGACCAACTGTAAGGTCAATGGACCTTTAAAGTTCGTGCTCGAGTGATATTTATATATCAATTTTTGTTGTTGTTTTTCAGGTGACCGTCTACTATTCCTTCGCTGGGACTATATTTTTGCTCGCTAATTTATTCCTGTAGTGATGTGTCAACTACTACTGTTAATGAAGTTTTAAGAATGTCACTGTGAAACCAGAACACTGACAAGCTATGCAACCTTTGACATGGACACGGTCTGGACCAGTTGACGTCTGCTAACTAGCGCTTCCGGGTTCTTGGCGCGTGACACAAAAACTGATAATAAAAATGGTCTTCGCCAGCGGCCGCACACACACACACACAGAGCATTCTTGTCATTTTACGACAGTATAATAACTTACTCAAATTGATTAAATTAACATGATGTAGAACAGTGATGCCCAAAGTACGGCCCGCGGGCCAGAACCGGCCCGCGACGTGGTTTCATCCGGCCCGCCGAAACGTCGGCACAAAAGTAGAAAATCCTCACCCCTTCAAAAATGTTAGGGCTCTCACTTTTTCTCTGATGGATTGGTACCATGACCTTTAACGATTGTGTGTATATGAGTTTATGAAATGGGACTCTGAATGTAGAATCTACCAAGAAAAGTGAATGGATCTTTTTTGTTTAACATGATAATAAGCCAACATATTTGTTTTGTAAAGAAAGTCTGTCTGTTTCAGAAACAACAACATATACAGCGGCAATATAAAACAAATATGAAGACCTTTTTAGTTTGAGCCGAGTATAAAAAAAAGATTGGTCAAACTACGCCTAGAGATTGGAGGGTCGATGGAAATATCAATCAAAAAGAGACAAGAAAATAAGTTGGTGGTAAAGGTAGCTACAATGTCGCTCACATTTTAAGCAGAGAAATGAACCCATTTTTAGACACGTAGAAAATGATAGACTTTAAATATCTCATTAATTAATACCAGATCCAATTTTTCAAATAGTTTCAGGTGAATTTGGATTTCATTTTTTTACCTTTTTGTTGATGTGGCCCGCGACACGCGTGTCGAAAGTTAAAATGGCCCGCAGGTCGAATTCGGTTGAGCATCACTGATGTAGACCGTGTAGGTATAAAAATAACTTTTGAAGATTCACGACAATATTCTCCCGAAAAAAATGTGTATTTAAATGTGTATTTAAATGTGTATTTTCAACTATTTTTACAATACCTCTATTGAAGTTATTCCTTCATTAAAGAACCTGTATGGATGGGATGACAGCTGATCTCAAAAACAGCTCTAACGATTTTCCTAGAATTTAACAGTTGATGTATATCGCTTATAACAAAATTACTAGCTCGTTGGCCACGCGGGGAAAACTCTAGTTTGACCCTTATAATTTTTTTCTAGTAAAAATAAATAAATGTAAATTTAGCAAGAGACTAAATCTAGGTCTAGATCCTAAATTGGTTTTGAAAGGACTATCGCATTCTGGAAAGGACTAATGCGTTCGGGAATTTCCGAATGTAAGACTTTATTGATTCATGATTTAAATTTCACCTGTTTCTGTGTCCGACGATCAACAAGCGTGTATTTTACCTTTACCTATCCCTTAGTCTATTGGACCGTTGGGGCACCAGGCAAGACTCGTCGACCGTCTTTCTCCATTCCTCTCTGTCTTTTGCCTTAGTTAAGGCCCATTTCAAGGGCAGACCCGTCCATTCTTTTATGTTGTCCCCCCATGGCTTTCTCTTCTCTTTCCTGGTACTTTTTCCGGAGGAAGGTCTTTGCAAACCCCGAAGATCTTGTTATATATTAAGCATGTCTAAATTTCGTTAATGGTCTAGTTCCAATGCAACATAAAGAAGTAACTCCTTTAGATAACAGTTTTACAATTGAAGCGAGTGTTCGGATTGAAAATCCTGTAGTGTATCTACATTTTAATACGAATTCTACCAACTAAAGGTATCTGAAAGACACAAAGATAAAGGCACATTCCTCGTCCCATATGCTAAGACAGATCTGTACAAATGCTCCTTCTTCCCTAGTGCTAATAGAGCATGGAATGGGGGTTGCCTGAGCTAGCCAGGAAAACCAGTGACTTAGCAGAATTTAAGTCATTGGTTAATAGGCATGACCAAATGCGTGACGCGTAGGACGTAATCATCTTCTTTTTGAAGTAACGTCTGTATTATATAAGATAAGATAACTAATAAATAGAATGTTATGTCACGTACGATTATCAATTTTCTATAATGATAACATGTCAAAAATGTGTGTACCAATACGCGAATTCATCAATGAAGCCAAAGTTGTCAAAGAAATGGGGTCGCTATAAAGTTTGTTTTTTTATTTGTATTTATTTATTTGAAAAAATTTTTTTTGTTTTGCGTGAAAACAGCTCTAGTTACCTCCCTTGTTAATGACTTAGCATTTAATTAAAAGCTATGCACAACAGTTATCTCCCTTGTTAGTAACTAACATTTAAATTAGAGATGGGAATCGAACCCAACTTTTAAAGTTCGGGTTCGGTTCGGTTCGGTCAGATTTAAGTTCGAGTTCGGTTCGGTTCGATGACGAGTATAGTTCGGGTTCGGTTCGGTTCGGTCAGGTCTAAAGTTCGGGTTCGGATCGGTTCGATGTTATGAAATTATGTAATAGCAAAATTAAGTTATAAGGTTTAATGCAATTTATTAGTTAAAAATTTTTTATTTGAATTTTTACATAAAACAAATACTTTGCAATATAGAATAGGCCTATGGGCAATACTTTTGCCAAAATAATGTTGCCTACAAACATTTAAAGCGTTGCGTGAATCGGAGCTAAGCGAATTTTTTAAAAAGGCTAATATCGATGTTCTTTCTTTCAGAACGCACTATTCATCATAATAAAAAAAAAGTCGAGGGCCATATTAAATCTAATAATAAAGAGGCAGACCTGGCCAATAGAATTGTCGAAGGGACATTCTAGGTAGGCCTACATATTGCGCACGTACTTCTATAATGGGCGTGATCTTTTTAAAGAAATATTCTTCGTGTAAAGACGTCTCTATCGAGGATTTTTTTTCACACATAATTCGTCACTATTATAAATTGCAATATAGGGAAGAAATTCGACTATTCTGAGACAAAAAAAAAATGCAGAAGAATCACACTAGCGGAGATGTTTTAAAATGTTTTCTTCAAAACGTTTTGACCCATATTGTGTATACGCGCCTCGCAAAAAGCAGTCTACAGTTGACAAGGTCTTATTAGAAGATAAAATTACATCTCCACTTAATATATTTTAATTTTTAAACATGTAATTATACTAATATTCAGATAAGTTACAATAAAAATAAAACTTTTTTTTTCGATGCCCCCTCTCTTTGTTAGTTGGTCGTTGGTTTGTCGCTTACAAACAGCTAGTACAATTGAACCAATATTTTTACCGGTAAGGATAGTATAGATGGACTTCTTATGGTCCGACAGTTACGCTGGTCAGGGCACATATCCCGTATGGGAGACGAACGTATGCCAAAGGCAGTCTTTTTTTTTTTGGTGAGCTAAAAGGTGGTCGACGTTACAGAGGCGCCCCACGAAAACGCTTCAAAGACCAGCTTATGCGTCAACTTTCCTTGGCTGACATAGAAGAGAGCACCTGGTTGCATGCGGTCTTAGAACGAGTCAGTTGGAGTTCACTCCCGAAGGCCGCGGGATACACATTTGAGACCAAAAGAAAATCCGCTGCCGAGGACAAACGCAGACGCGAAAAGAAAAACTAAATCGACCACCTGCGAACAGTGGTTATGCTTGCCCTGGATGTGGCAAAATATGTAGGTCACAGCTGGGCCTGCGCAGCCATGGGAAAAACTGCATTCCTCACTAATCTTCGGGCTCGAAGACAAGCCTTATAATAATATATAAACTTAATAAAATAAAGTTCTTATGTGAACAACTCAATATAGCCTAACTGTTATTACAATATTCACATACTTAACTTGAGATAGAGATGTAATATTAATGAAATATACTGATATTTAAACGAAATCTAGGTCACCACAAAACAACGTCTTTACTCTTTCATGTCTGCCGTTTCACATTTGCATTACGCTAATTTCATCATCCTTAATGCATAAACACCAATCAATCGCTTAACCTCTTCTTACCGCCACCAGAAAAAACACACACACACTTTATGACACCCCTTTTTGTCAAGAAGTTGCGTCTCCCCATCCCCCAATTCAAGGTACTAACCATCCCCACCCACGGGAGAGGACCCAAAGTTTGAGAAACGCTGCATTAAAAATACTGATGATCAATAATGCAAAACAGAATAATAGTAAAAAATATTCAGGGGCGTAGAATTTTTCATCATTTGGGGGCCCGGGAGGGGCTGGACCTCTTTGAGGGCCCCGGGGGGATTTTACATTTCTCCCCTTCCTCCCCCACCCTTGCTACGCCACTGATAATATTCCAACATGGAATACTTCACAATTTTGTAAAAATAAATCACTTAATAGAAGATGATTAAAATTTATTTTAAACTAGAACACAAATGAACTTATTTATATCTACACTCTCTAATCGGCAAAAAATATTCTACTCTCAACTAACAGCCATCTCAAATAAAAGTGACAATATTTTAATGTCAACTTTCTACTTACTAGGAACTTGAATCTAGATCTAGATCTAATTAGAGGGCGCCTATTCGACTCAAAACCAATATTGCAAACAGCCCGCGAAAATTCAAGGTTAGGGGGAGAGTTGGCACGTACGGAAAAACCCATGGGAATCAAAGCGCGCCGCTTTTTTTTTTCAAAATACCACCACCACCCCCTCGCAAGTTTTCAAAGTATAATGGAATCATTTTAATTTAAATAAAATATTTAAGTAATTTTTTTTAAAACCCAAAATATAAAAAGGGATGTAAAATTGCAAAATTAGTTCGGTTAAGAAAAGGAGGGTTCGTTCGGTTCGGTTCGTACCAAGCAGTTTCAAAGTTCGGGTTCGGTTCGGTTCGGTCATAAGTGAGGTTCGAGTTCGGTTCGTTCGGTTCGGGTTCGGTTCGTTTCCCATCTCTAATTTAAATCTAGAATCTAAAAGATATGACATCACGAGCTTAGAATCTACAGGCTTCAACCGTCAGAGTTCTTTCCTTTAAAAACAATGTTCAGACTTTTTGTTTGCTACAGCAGAGATGAAGTCTCTTTTTAAAATAATACCCAGACCACAAAAGTTGAAAAAAAAAACTAAATCTGTGTTGATAGCTCAACGAATCCGTATAGCCTTACAGAGATATGACAGAATCTATAATTGTATCAGCCAGTCTGATAAGAGTTAAATGTTCTCAAAGCGATCCTATATCATAATCTTTTTTGTTTTTAAGTTTGTTGGGGTTTTTTTTTTTCCCCTCTCTTCTCGTGTTATTGATTTCCACACACAAAATAAATACGAGAGTTGAGTCTCTGTTTAGCGGTTTGTAGTTCTTTCACAATTGAATTTTCATAGAGAATGTCCAATCAGCGCTCGCGGAGCAAGTCACGTGGGGGGGGGGGTTTTAATGCCTAGGGGAAACGTCTCTTTCTCACCTGTGTCGTTGACATTTGCGTGAAGGTCACCAGAGTCGTCAACCTACTCACGACAGCTAAGGGCTCCCCCCCCCCTTTCTCCGTTCCCAGGCTCTCACCCACCGTGTTGACATTTTCTGCTTACACATGAGTGGACCTAGTCGTGGCCCCCCCCCCCTTCTCTGTTCCCAGGCTCTCACATCTCGTGTTGACATTTTCTGCTTACACATGAGTGGACCTAGTCGTGGCCCCCCTTTACTCTAAAAGAAGGGCTCACTATCGATCAGTCAGAGTGGTTGGGCCCCCCCCCGTCCCCATTGAGGTCACCAGCTCGTGACCCCCGTTTACTGACCGCGACCTGAGATGGAAATAAACAGAAGTCAATTAGTTACTATCCAGTTGGTTTTGTCGATCGCTATTCCACACAATCCCCTTCTCTTCTTTGGTCTTCAACCATGCTTCGTTCATTGGCATTGAAATATTATAGGAAACGAGTCGACCGGCGGAGTAGCATACGCCGCTATTTTGCAGGGCCAACCTTAGGCCACTGCAAACCTATGCGACCGCAGTGGGCCCAGCCCAGCACCTTTATAGGACCCGCGCTAATTTTAGGTGTATAAATTATTAAATTAAACCATTTTATAACTTATACCAGATTTCCCGCGGCCTGCTGTCGATTTAACAGGAGGTCCTGGAAATCTCCTGAAATTGCAAAATATACGAAAAAGTCCTGGAAATATCCGGAAATTATTTAAATTTTTTGAAAACTCATACCGATCACCTGAAATATACAGACGAAAATTTTCTTTTTTTTTTTTTTGTCACTCTTAAATTACCTAGGATAACTCCCTCCGTCCGAGATGCAAACAAAAAAAAAAGAGTGATCTTTCCATTGTGTCCAAACTCTTGAGCGTGCTCTGTCGCTTCGATAGTTACTACAGAGTAGATTACTCCCCCCCCCCCTTTTTTTTTAACTTGAGGTAGAAATAAAATAAAAACAAGAGTGATATTACAACGGTCCTGCCCTGCTATTTTGTGTCTACGTATTCTCTCTCTCCCCCCCCCCCCTTTGTTTTCTCGTGGACTATCCGCAGAGTGATCTTTCCTTTACTCCTTACTACTTGTTTAAACTGTTGAGGGAAGAAGAGAATTATATATATATATAGATGCTACGACATTCTAGAAAATACATTATATATGAAGCTACAACTTTCTAGAAATTACATTATTTTAAGAATATATAGCAATATGGATGTGTGGTTGCTGGACAATTAGACACTTTCCGAACCTGGGGTCCTGCGTTCGAATCTTGGTGAAGACTGGGATTTTGAATGTCGGGATTTTCAGAGCACACCTGAGTCCACCCAACTCAATGGGTACATGACTTTAGTTAAGTAAAGGCGGTTGGTCGTTGTGCTGACCACATGACCCATTACTTGTTGACCGTTGGCCAAAGAAACAGATTTCCTTAACATCATCTGCCCTATAGATCGTAAGTTCTGAATAAGGAATTTTACTTGCCTTACTAATAGCATTATAGATGAAGTTACAATTATACAGAAGTTACAACATTATAGATGAAGTTACAATTATACAGAAGTTACAACATTATAGATGAAGTTACAATTATACAGAAGTTACAACATCATAGATAAAGTTACAGTTTTACAGTAGTTACAACATCATAGACGAAGTTACAATTATACAGAAGTGACAACATTATAGAAGAAGTTACAATTATACAGAAGTGACAACATTATAGATGAAGTTACAATTATACAGAAGTTACAACATTATAGAAGAAGTTACAATTAAACAGAAGTTACAACATTATAGAAGAAGTTACAATTATACAGAAGTTACAACATTATACAAGAAGTTACAATTAAACAGAAGTTACAACATTATAGAAGAAGTTACAATTATACAGAAGTGACAACATTATAGATGAAGTTACAATTATACAGAAGTTACAACATTATAGAAGAAGTTACAATTATACAGAAGTTACAACATTATAGATGAAGTTACAGTTTTACAGAAGTTACAACATTATAGACTAAGTTACAATTATGCAGAAGTTACAACATTATAGAAGAAGTTACAATTATACAGAAGTTACAACATTATAGATGAAGTTGCAATTATACAGAAGTTACAGTTTTACAGAAGTTATAACATTATAGACTAAGTTACAGTTCTCTAGAAATTACATTATAGGTGAGGTTACAGCATTATAAATAATGTTACGATTTCATAGAAGTTAAATGACAGAGAGGAAGTTACAATTTTATAAAAAATTACAACAGCGCTGGCCCTAACAATTGCGGGGCCCTATGCGAAACGGATTGCGCGGGGCCCAGTCTGGGTAGGGATAGGCATAACGTCAACATTAAGATTTTGTATTAGAAAATACATTCGTCTTTGCAATAAATTTTTATTAATTGAAAGCTGACAATGCCGTTTTTTTTTTATCGCGCGTAGGATAGACACCCCAAAATGTCAATTTTTGTCTATTTTTCAGGAGATTTTTATGAGTTTTCAGGAGATTATTTCATGAGATTCCCGGACTTTTATATATATATATATATATATATTGCAATTACAAAGGAATTTCCAGGAGGCCCTAAAAATAATGAGGCCGATGAAACCTTGTTATCATATATAAACTATAATTATTTTCATTTAATAATTTACATCTATAATTAGCGAGGGGCCTATGAAAGTACGGGGCATAGGTTGCAGTGGCCTATGTCCGGCCCTGATTATATAATTATTTTCATTTAATAATTTACATCTATAATTAGCGAGGGGCCTACGAAAGTACGGGGCATAGGTTGCAGTGGCCCTGATTACAGTTGAAGTTAAAACATTATAAATGAAGTCACAGCATTGTCGATGAAGTCACACTTTTGTAGAAGTTACACAACTGTTGATAAAATTTTTTATAAAATAAATGCATACTATTCTCAGATACCGGAGAGACTGGTAATGGTGTCTTGAAGTTACGGAGGTCACAAGTTTATTTAATATTAAGTGAAAGCGGAAACAAAAGAAGGGTACGGGACAGGGGAGACCACACACATATATATCTAATGTTTTATCTCCTTGGGCGGTATCGAAATATATTATGTTAGCAAACAACGCGGTATCGAAGCATATTATGTTAACGAACAATGTGGTATCGAAGTATATTACGTTAACAAACAACGTGGGGTCGGAGTATATTTTGAAAGCAAATACCACGATATCGAAATGTATTATGTTAGCAAACAATGTGGTATCGTAATTGAAATATTTATACACGATCTGTTTCCTTAATCGATCTGGCCCTCCATCTCAGGGTCCCCACCCCTATCACTATTCGTGAACTTGCAGCTACCAGGTGAAGCAAACAGAAGTCTGACTATTTAAGTCCAAACGATTCCGCCCTTGATGTAAGTAAACAATAGCAGACGTGAATCGAAACAACCCAAATCTGAGTAAATTACCATATACACCAGAAGCCTGGGTAAAATTGCCGTACCAATGTAAGAAACATGGGGCTAGAATGGGATCATGTTCTATTCTGAAGGATTAAGTAAACAATAGCAACTTGAATCGAAATAACCCAAATCTGAGTAAATTACCATATACACCAGAAGCCTGGGTAAAATTGCCGTACCAATATAAGAAACATGGGGCTAGGATGGGATTATGTTCAATTCTGAAGGATGAGCCGGGAAACAGACCAAACTAAACATTTTCATCACTTTTTAAACTTTTCTTTTGCATCTATATTCCTCTTCTTCTTGAAACTGTCAGGTAGAGTTGAACCTTCGGCTCTTGGAACTCTAAGCCAGCAAAAGTGAACAAGAGCTATCTCTCACTGGCCTGTATGAGAACAGTGTACACTGTTCTGTCTGGCGGGGTGTCAGACTCTCGGCCAGAGATCGCGTGCACCGGGACCCCTGCCATTTTCCTTTTCTATACCAGGCTAACCGTGCAGGACACGCCATTTATGTAACGGCCCCTTGAGGAACGGCGCCTGGATTGTGACAAGGTTGTGGGAGCTTTTTTTACAACTCCGTGCAGTGCAATGAGGATGCTCTCGCACCCCCTTAGGCACCCCCAAGGGAGTCTTGTTTTGCTACCCTTTAGCCTAATCGTTTCCTCCTACGATCGTTTCCACCCGGGCGCCACTATGAGGCAGGGTAGCATGCCCGGGTTGCATCTATGTAAAACGCAGGTGCAGTTTTATTCCGCGTTAAAATGCTGCCATTGTTGATATTAAAACTGCTCAACCTTTGTAAGTGCACCCTAAGACATTTTATTTTATTCCAATTAAAAACTTCTTCGTAATCATCTTCATTTTGCCCTCGTCCCAAGACGAGTTCCTCTGTGAAACGAAGATTATCTAACCTATTACAGTTATTTTACGCCAGAACGTTACTTGGCTTGAAACTGATCATTATTTGCAATTATATTCTTGGTTTGTCAAAGCCTAACAGGCAAAGGACGCGCGCGTCTTCCCTCGTTGTAGTTTATGTAGTTATAGGCGATGAAGATAATTGACGCCGGTCTATTTTGCTGTCGCCATTTTATTTTTATTTTTTTTTAGTTTAGTCTAACCACGGATCTTAGTCTGACGGTGGATGCTCAGGCTCTAGAATCAATGCTGCGGCACAATGATAACTTCCAGGCCACGCCCAGGTTCTGCTTCTCTTTCATCTTAAAATAGGCGACAAAAAAAAAAAAAAAATCTGGCAAGCCGTTGGCTGATTCAAGAACCGTAACTTTCTGGAGATTATCTGTGAAAGTTGAGATGACTTATCGTACTTGGGACAAGCATAGAGAGTCCGAAAACCCGCCAAAATTTTAAGGCGGTCTGGATACCAAAAGCTTAAGAGTTTTCTTTTTGCTAAGAAAATGCGATACCTTTTTGTGAAAATGAAAAAAGGAAGCAAAAATACCCCCCCACTTTTTGGAAAAAAATTCTAGGCAATGTTCCTCATATTGTGTCTGTAACTCTGCGAATAAATCTATTTATCTCTACTTCTCTCAATATATATTTACTTGTCTCTATTTCAATTAGTTAATTTATCTCCACTTCTGCTAGTGAAACTGTCTATTTATCTCTACCTCCGCCAGTGAATATCTCTATTTCTGCCAGTGAATATATCCATTTATCTCTACTTCTGCTGGTAAATCATTCCATTTATCTCTACTTCTGTTAGTGAATATATCCATTTATCTGTCCATTTATCTCTACTTCTGCTGGTAAATCTGTCCATTTATCTCTACTTCTGCTGGTAAATTTGTCCATTTATCTCTATTTCTGCTGGTAAATCTGTCCATTTATCTCTACTTCTGCTGGTAAATCTGTCCATTTATCTCTACTTCTGCTGGTAAATCTGTCCATTTATATCTACTTCTGCTGGTAAATCTTTCCATTTATCTTTACTTCTGCTGGTGAATCTGTCCATTTATCTCTACTTCTGCTGGTAAATCTGTCCATTTATCTCTACTTCTGCTAGTGAATATATTTATCTCTACTTCTGCTAGTGAATATATTTATCTCTACTTCTGCTAGTGAATCTGCCCATTTATCGCTACTTCTGCTAGTGAATATATGTATCTATTCTTCTGCTTCCGACTGCCTATTTATCTCTACCTCTGTTCATTAAATATACCACAATCTTAGTTTATACCAGATGGTTATGCGTGGTGAAGTGTTTTTTTTTTCTTTATCTCACTGCTTCGAAACCACTTAGCTTTTTTTTGATATTCAGTGGGTCTAAACTTGATGAGAACTCACTGCGACAACTGGTTGCACAAAGCAAAAGGTCTCACAAACATTTACCATCAGTCCACTTCCTTGTACAATATGAGAAACACTGGCGTTTAATGTGACGGATCGTCTGCTTCTAACTCCACATCCAAAGAACACACACACACACACACACAAACAAACACACACTCACACACACACAGACAGACAGACAGAGTAACACATACCGCGATGACCTGCTTCATTTGGCCCAAATGTGTACAATACCTAGTTTAAAAAAAAAGACAAAATATAAAATAACATATTTCAACCTTTCATTATTTGAATAAATTATGTAAATTTGTGTAGGCTATGATTGATGTTACTGAGTCTGTCTGCCATGTGAGGTCCACTGGTGTTATTGCCTGAATATATTATTGAAACAATTGTATTCGTTTCACTTTGTATCAGACCATGGTTTAGCTCTTGGAGGTGAAAATTTAGGAATTGGCTTAGGTCAGAGCCCCTGTCGCCCACACAGTAGCCCCCCCCCCCCCCACTCCGTATTCACACTGCTGTTGTGTCCAAAGGACCAGTAAATAGCCACAACAGCTTGTGGTCAGCAGTGTCGCGTGGCACAGTGTGATGCAAACTGATTAAGAATTACCTGCTCCTGATTTTTTTTCACTATTGGTTGACTACCAAAAACCTTTCCCCCGTGTTAGGATTTAGCCGCAAGGCAGCGGAGACTTTCTCTTAGAGCCAAGATGTTTGTAAAATGTTTTACATGTTTCGGATGTTCCTTCAGAGTTGAAGATAGTTTACTTCCTAGTCCAAACCTCCCGCAGGACGACGGGGGATGGGAGCGGGCAGGGTTTGAACCCGTGACCATCGATAAATCCAAACAACAGTCCAGCGCGCAAACCGCACGACCAGGCAGCCATCCAAGATGAACGAGCCACGCATGCCCAAACCTTTCTGGTTTAGGCGCCGGATATTCGCCTTTTCCCCTAATCATGTCTATGGTAACAATACTTTCAGACCCAATACCTGAGCCTCGTGTGCGTTAAGATTGTCTACCAGAGAGGCTATTTGATACGCATGCTAATGGAAGCAGCACTAACCATGAGATATATCAATTGTATGAAGACCCACCCAATAGTGAACGAAATAAAAAAGAACAGACTACGTTGGGCAGGTCACCTTGAAAGAATGTCAGACAACAGAGGGGCGAAAATCGTATACAGACAAAAACCAAAAGGCAGGCGACCCAAAGGCAGACCCCGAATGCGATGGATAGATGATGTGGAAGCAGATCTGAAGCAGCTTGGGGTTAGGGCGTGGAGACAAAAGGCCCAGGAGAGATCTGAATGGAAGGATGTGTTAAAGCAGGCCAGAGCCCTCCATGGGCTGTAGCGCCACTGGGATGGATGGATGGATGATGCTAATGGAAGCATTTATAAGTAGTGGTTGTGCTTATATCAATTAGCACTTCTGTCGATAACAACCATCAAAAGTAAAGCGTGAAGTTCCCCTTTCAGACCTTGTGATCTATAGGGCAGATGATGTAAAGGTCATCTGATTCTGTGGCGGGCGGTCTACGAGGGTGTCATGTGGCCAGCACAACGACCAACCGACTTTATATTTCCCCAACTAACGCCAGATACCTCTTTAGAGCTGGGTGGACTCAGAGTCGCCCAAAGATCCCAAAATTTAAAAAAAAAAAAAAAGTCTTCACCACGATTCGAACCCGGGACCCCCGGTTCAGAATCCAAACGCGTTACCGCTCAGCCACATCGCCTCAATAACAACCATATTGAACAATGCTAAAACTTGTCTCTTGAAGATTGTTCACTTTTAGGTTATATATAGTGCGGCAATAGCGTCTACTGATCATATCAATTAGGTATACTGGCTAACATAATAACATTATATCTGTAGATTACATTAACTATAATAATAACAATAATTTTATTTATAAAGCGCACTAAACAAACAAAATGTAGGCCCAAGGTGCTGTGATAACATTACAAACACAAACACGACAGCTAAAATGACAAATTAATCTAAAAAAGTTTTAAACAGGTAGGTCATTATGTTCTTCTTGAAAGTGGTGTAGAATGTTGCCTGTCTGAGATCAATGGGGAGTGAGTTCCAAACCTTTGGTCCGTGCACTGAAAAAGCCCGCAGACCGTAGCCTTTGAGGGAGAAACTTGGCACCACTAGAAGCGTTGAGTCCATTGAGCGCAGGGCTCTCTGGGGGACATATGGAGTGATCAGTTCGCTATGGTACAATGGCATTTCTTTGACTAGCATATCTTTGAATGGTTCTGCTCCCACTTCAATTCCACTTACCATCAAGTTTTTTAAATATGAAAGTTACAGTTTTATTATTATTATTATTATTATGTTAGAAAAGAACGAGTATTCAATCTCTGGCACTGCCAGGGTCGAGTTTAGTTCCTTATCAATGTCCACTTAGGAATTTTCTGGTGATGTGGCAGGTCTTGTTGTAGATACACTGATGACAAAGTGTCATCACCTTGTAGTCGATTCTCGCTTTCACAGGAAGCCAATGGAGCATGCGCAGGAGCGTAGTAGCAGAATCTCGTCTTGTTTTTCTAAGGACTATTCGTGCGGCGTTGTTCTGAATACGTTGCAGCTTGGCTATTTTGTCATCAGGTATACCTGCTAGCACGGCGTTGCAGTAGTCAAGGCTGGAGAGTATGAATACCACATCTAGCGTTTTTGTTGACTCCGTTGTTAAATATGGTCGGATCTGGCCCAATCTGCGCAGCTGCAGATAAAGACCCTTGCAGAGCTGACTTATGTGTGGGTCGAAAGATAGTGTTGAGTTGAAGAAAACTCCCAAGATTCCGCACTACATGGACATAAGGAAGCTGGCAGTTCGTGATAAAAAGAGAATCTGTGCTCTCGACATTTGAGACGTTGTTCCGAGTGCCAATCTTAAATATTTCTGTCTTGTCTTCGTTCATCTTGAGCTTATTCTCAACCATCCAATCACTCACCCTTGCAACGGTGCCACTGATTTTCTCTGCCAGATGCGACACCTCTGAGGGTACTGAGGAATCGTATACCTGTGAGTCATCGGCAAAGAAGTTGTATAAGATGCCGGTTGGCTGTATGACACCGCTGAGTAGGGTATGTATACATAGTGAACTATACCAATAAATATACAGGCCAGGTCGATTAAAGGAACGGTGACAACGCGTAAACCTAGGTTAAAGAATCGATGCTGCTGAAACCTAGAAATCAATCAATCAATAGATCGATACAGAGATTCTAGTTGAACGTTAAAGAAAGTATGGAGCCCAGAATCGAATACTTTCAGCAGCTAATGGATGGAGACTTAACATTGGAAACGTATTATCAGCGGGAGGTGGGGTTGGAGGCGGGGGAGAAGTGTGTGAGTGTGTGGAGGCAGAGAATACAAAGCTTACGTCTGACCAGACTGATGCTGAAGTATCGTCATTATAACACTTGCAGTAGACATTTCTGTACACACTTTTAGCTGGTAAGAAAGCCGTTAACTCGCTTCCCGTGTAGCTGTAGATAGGAGGAGTGTCACGTTTCTGTATAAGATGTAGATATCACAGCACACTTTGCAAACGTCCTTGACCTTATCGTCCCAACTTTACCGGAAATGAATGTAGCAGACGGTTCCTGAAGGACCAATGACAAGCTAAGCCAAATTCTTGTTGTTAATTCATCTCATTTCGTATCTTTTTTTTTCTTTGTTTATGCTTTCACCTATTTAAAAGTCTTTTACAGATATTGTGCAACCTTTTTTTTTAAGATCCACCAAATCAAATGCGGCCTTTGCCCGCGCTGTGCGTGGACGGGAGCGTCTTTCCTAATTAGGGGCTCTACAGTCACATGAAAAAGTGCCCCACGAGTTGAACCATCGACGTTTAGCGACTGAATCCGCCAGGAAAACCAACGACTTAGCGGAGTTTAAAGTCCCTGATTAACATGCATGACTTGATTGACACGTGAAATACGTAGGAGGTAATAACCTTCTCTTTTGAGAGACGTCTGCTGTCTATAAGATAATGAGTGATGATCACTTTCACTCTCTTTTCTAACCCTTTATTCTTGGCCAGCAATACCGTAATCGCTGTAATAAAAGCGCCTCACGTTGGCAATGTATACTGATAGTGACCGCTGGTACATGCCCTTCAGGTTTTTTTTTTCATTCTACATCTACATCACTGTAAAAGACTAATCTTTAAGATCTAGGGACTGACCAAAGAATATACAGAGTACAATTCGTACATCGTAGTCTAGTTCAACATCTAGCTGACCCTAGTTGTACAGTTCTGTGGTTCCTGTTTTCCTTAATCGCGTAACTCATGTGTTACATAAAGTCATGTTTTGCAACATAGACAAGTGTTCAATGACTTTTGCCTTGCAGACATTTAAGGGTTAAATGAATTAGCCTATATCTTGCAGATTACTTATAAAATATACAATATATGTGCAATTAAAGCCTTTTGATATACATAAATTTTTGTTTTACTTTGAAATATTCCCAAAACCAGACACCAAAAAAAAAACTATTTCAAAAGCCCAACTAGTATAATAAAGTCATATACTAAATGGAGACACCAGAAGTTATAACAAAAGAGATTTGCTTTCAGAAGACAAAATGTAAGCCACAAAATCTGCTGAACTTGGATTTTCAATAGCCCCCTTCTATTTTTTTTTTTAGATTAAACGAGACAGATGTTGGCCTGCTTTATCACACCCATCCATCCCAGTGGCGCTACAGCCCATGGATGACTCTGGCCTGCTTTATCACACCCATCCATCCCAATGGCGCTACAGCCCATGGATGACTCTGGCCTGCTTTATCACATCTATCCATCCCAGTGGCGCTACAGCCCCAGGAAGGTCTGGGCTTCTTCGGCACATCTATCCATCCCAGTGGCGCTACAGCCCCAGGAAGGTCTGGGCTTCTTCAGCACATCTATCCATCCCAGTAGCGCTACAGCCCCAGGAAGGGTCTGGGCTTCTTCAGCACACACATCCATTCAGATCTCACCTGAGCTTTTCATCTCCGTGCCCTGTGACAGACGAACGGACAACACAAATCTATTAGCGGCCTTTTATTAACGGCCTTTTATTAGCGGCCTTTTGGTTTCCCTTACGGGGCAGCTAAACACAACATTTACAATAAAAGAACAAGACGCATAAGTCATTAGCAGTTAGTTTGAGATCATTTTTAAAATTTCATGACTTCATTGTGAGCCACAAATTAGTCAAAAAAAGCCATTTCACTTAAATATAACATTGAGATAAAATAATAACAATAACAAAAAATATAGACTTTGATACAAGCAACTATGTCACAATAAATCGTCTGCTACTTAGTTATATAAATAATATATTACAAACTACTGTAAATGTCTATAACTATATAGAGAGAATATGTTTCAATATAATTGATTTCTGTCTTAGTGTCCATTCCGTTTTAGATTTTTTCCCTACAGGAAAATTTGTCAGTCTTTTTTAGAATGTGTAGCAGTTGAGCAAAAAAGTTTGTTTTGTTTCGCTGTTTAGGTCTTTGTTTTCATCCAATAACAGTGTAGCAATATGTAGGAAGTGCGGCAACTCCCCCTTGCTGATACAGGCGTAAGCACTGCTCCCTGAGTAGCATGATTATCACAGCACTATTGGTGAACGTCCTTGACTCGAAAGCATCCAGAATGTCTGCTGAAAAAGAATAGCGCTATAAATAGATGCAGGGTGGTGAGGTAAGGGGGATAACTGGAGTAAGTAAATGCATACAATTACAGAAAACAAACATGAAACGTGCACATTATTGATAATCTATAACCATGTAAATATGCAGAGACATTTCGACGTGTACAAACTAGACCATTTTTAAACTTAAAATTTATGAAATATTTTAAAATATCCTGAAACATCCAATTGTGTTCTTATAACATATTTAAAAAGGGGCGAAGACTCTTTTATGCAAATGATCAATAAACGTTCTGCTTTAAAATTTAATGAATCACGCCTTCTTCTAATCAATGCAGAAGAGACTTCCACAACACCACATTCATATAAGTCACACGGAAATTTTCAATCGTCTGACTCTCTTATAATAAAAATAAACTGAATAGAGCAGCTCTAGTCATTCTCTTTCAAAAGACTATCTATCTGGATTGTCTTACCAACGTCTAGGTCTAAGAGAGACCGTGACAGTACAAGATCCATAACATATTGAAGAGTAAACCAAAGTCTTTTTGTGCGTGCGCGCGCGTGTGTGTGTGTGGGGGGGGGGCGATATTTAGAAGGCTGTTAATGTCAATTTAAATTTAACTTAAACTGAAATGTTTGTTTAGTTTTACATGTTTTGGATGTTCCTTCAGAGTTGAAGATAATTACTTCTTAGTCCAAACCTCCCGCAGGACGACGGGGGATAGGAGCGGGCAGGGCTTGAACCCGGGACCATCAATAAATCTGAACGACAGTCCAGCGCACAAACCGCATGACCAGGAAGCCATCCAAACAGAAATATAAATGTCTTTATTAGCGGCCCCCGAAAGGCCCAAATATGCCTTGACACATCCAGATGGTAGAGTTACTGTAAATGATACAGCACAACGTTATACCATTTAAAGTATAACAAAAGAAACCTGTTCATATGTCTGTTTATAATTTTAATTAAATATTATTGTAAAATTTGCAATAACATTTGAATAGATGTAATAAACATTGGGATTTTACATTTGAGTAAAAATCAATAAAAGTAGGTAATCAGCTCACTGTATTGGTTCAACAAAAAACAAATAACTAGCAAATGGTGTTCTTTGAAACATATTTCAAGAAAGTTGATGGGGAGGGGCGACACCCTGAGCTACCGCACTAGGTGCCACCGACACTGTATCTGGAGGTTTCCATGCTGATCTTAGGTGATCATTTAACGCTACTCTACTTATTCCAGAAGAGTTAGAAGAGTCTTAGCAAAGACGAAGTGTTGCACTGTTTGCTTTTATGTGAAAAATAACGCCAAATTTCTTTAAATTTCTTTAAACGATCAAAAAAAGAATATGGCTTGAATATATTTCTCGATCATTGGTGAATTTGATGGGGGCCGCCTCTGAGTTTGTGAGATAACACAAACTCTCTTTTCAATCTTGTTATTATTGTAACGATTTGTTTTATATCTACTCTTGACACCTCCAGGGTCAGGTAAAGAAAAACAAAATTCATTGTACTCTCCCCTTGACAGTGTCCGCTAAAATGATTCGTGTCAAGTCGGCAGCGGTACCGTCCTCTGAATTGTAACACGTATTCTAGAGCCTTGAAAGTGTGTGTGAGGTCGGCTGTCACCCCTCTCCCCTTTCATCTGATATTACTTCAGGTTTACACAAACAATTTTGATGACATAATGCATGGGCCAGCCGAGCTTACTCTCCCCCAGTTCTGTTATTTTTCAACACTGTAATATGCGCGCACACACACACACACAATCAACTTCTGCGTGTCGGGAATACAAATCACACACTGTGTGGGTTCATCTAGAGGCAAGAGAAGTCTAGACCAGTGTGTTGTATTGTTACATGACCCGCAACCACGTCATCTCAGACAGACAGACAGACAGACACACACACACGTACACACTACGAGAGTTCATGTCCGAGGTTGTCAGACATTTCAAACTAGTCAAGTAGAGCAAGTTTCTAACGACTTCAGACATGAACTGTTAGGTCTTTAGAAATGCTCCTCCTAGGTCTTTAGACAGGCTACTATTAGGTCTTTAGACATGCTCCTGTTAAGTCTTTAGACATGCTTCTGTTAGGTCTTTAGACATGCTCCTGTTAGGTCTTCAGGCAGACTGATGTTAGGTCTTTAGACATGCTACTATTAGGTCTTTAGACATGCTATTGTTAGGTCTTTAGACATGCTCCTGTTAGGTCTTTAGACATGCTTCTGTTAGGTCTTTAGACGGACCGCTGTTAGGTCTTTTGATATTATGCTGTTAGGGCTTTAGACATGCTTCTGTTAGGTCTTTAGACGGACTGCTGTTAGGTCTTTTGATATTATGCTGTTAGGTCTTTAGACATGCTCCTGTTAGGTCTTTAGACATGCTACTATTAGGTCTTTAGACATGCTACTGTTAGGTCTTTAACATGCTACTATTAGGTCTTTAGACATGCTACTATTAGGTCTTTAGACATGCTACTATTTGGTCTTTAGACATGCTACTGTTAGGTCTTTAGACATGCTACTGTTAGGTCTTTAGACGTGCTACTGTTAGGTCTTTAGACAGACTAATGTTATGTCTTTAGACAGACTGCTGTTAGGTCTTTTGATATTATGCTGTTAGGGCTTTAGACATACTCATCGAGCCCCTTTGGAATCGGTCATCTCTGACGTCACTATGCACTGTTGGCACTTTACGGAGGGGGCCGAATAAAAAAGCGTCACGTGCCGAATGTGGCCCGCGGGTAGTACCTTGGAAGAGTGAATGTGCCTTTGTCTTTGTGTCTTTCTGACTATTTTATTGGGTTTTGTTTTTGTATTTGAAGATTACGGTTTAGTGTTTTACATATAATCGCTATGGACATCCTTAGTGCTGAACTTGCTGAAGGAGTCAGACATAAGGGGCCGCCCAAGATCTGAGATCTACAGGAATCCACCAATGTTTTCTATGTGATGTTCATGTTAAACGGGGGAGTAGGGGGCTCCAATAAAGTACTTGCCCCGGGCGCACGTTTCCCTCACTGGTTTAGACACATTCGATTCTGCCCGCAACATAGAAGAAACTAAAACCAGTGATTCACCCATGCGCATCCATTGTCAGACAGAAGGAGCCGTATATAATACCTAACTAAATTTTGATAATAATTATGTGTCTAGAATTCTATAATTTTATAATTATCCTTCATTTCAAAACTGACCAATACCGAAGATTTTTTAAAGAATCTAAATTTTATAATTTCATTTTAGACCCACGATGACCTGCTAACTATTGTAAAAACGCAAATTAAAACTCTAAGGCCATATTACAAGGACTTCGGGGCTCGCAAAGACCTTCCTTCATGGAACAGTACCAGGAAAAAGAAGAAGAGGCAGACAGAGAAAGCGATGAGAAGACAACATAAAAGAATGGAAGTTCTGCCCAAGGCAAAAGACAGAGAGGAATGGAGAGAGACGGTCGACAAATCTTGCGTGAATCCCCAACGGTCCAACAGACTAAGAGATAGGTGAAGGTAAATTTTTGATACCAATTAAAGACTTTCCTTCAAAGATGAATATAATTAAGTCCTACGTGTCACGTGTCTCAACTGTCAGTTCTGCTTAGTCATTGTTTTCCATGGATGATTCAGTCAATCCATTCCATGCTCTTAAAGGGAAACTCCTATGGTTTTTCAAATTTGATTTATTGATATATCTGAATTCTGCGTAAAAAGTTGTAATAGTAAACATTTTACCATTTTTTATTTAAATCCTTAGAAACATTTATATTTAATAAATTAGACAGTAAATTCTTGACATCTAAAAAAAAACGGGGTTCTATGAGATTTTTTTTCTTTTTTTGGTTAGGCATATGTCACTTCCATCAACAATACTGAAAAGGGAAACTAGATTTAACCAATCGTATCGCTTCATTCTTACAGTAGCTGTTAGGCTTAGTGACGGCCCATTCCAGAGCTATGATACAGTTATATATATATACATGTATAGGTAGATCTAAAGGCATTAGGATAAGCAACTCAAGAAAAAAGTAACATTTTCATCTAAGCCTCTCCTTTTCCCAAGAAGTAAATAGATCGTGTGTCTGACTGATTCGAACAAACTGGTCAGTGTAAGGCTAGTCGAGACTACGTGTAGTCGGTCATGACAAGACAACCAAGCGATAGTGTTTGTTGTGTGTTGAGTGGTCAGGCGAGAAAATACACACTGCCGTGGTTAGTCAAGCATGTAAATCTCCTTTAACACGCATTTTTTTTCTTTGCTTACAAGATCCTAGATCTAACTGCATAGACGAAGATATATTTCTTTGACGAGAATGTAAACTTTGCTGTATGGTCTCCCGTTATACAATAAGTCAATAGATTAAATTAGTAGGCTAGTGTGACGCCACATAGAAACCCGGTGAATGTCTGACTGTTTTGGATGCGCAGGAATATTACGTCAGAAAAACATCAATAACTAAGTTATTATTGCAAATTTTAAAAAAAAAAAAGAATAATATATTCATTATCTGTAAATCAAAACACATATTATATCAAAAATTGTCAAAACTATCGGAGTTTCCCTTTAATTGGCACAGGGGAAGAAGGGACACTTGTACGAATTTGTCCTATCATATTAAATAAGAAATGTGCTTTTGTGTGTTTCTGAGTACTCTCTTATATTATGCTTTTGTATTTGTAAGTTACGGTTCACTGTTTTATGTATTATTGCTACATTACTTTTCAGTCTTCTATCCTGAACTGTTCTCTAGTTTTAGTGATTTTACTATTTTCTTTAGAAGACTGCAAACTGATTATTAAAAACTTGAAAACATATGCGACCTGTCAATCATCGATCTGTCCCTTTTGTTTAGATAAATATTATTCTAGAAAGCCTATGGCTTACAAAATCCTAAGCTTGCTAAGAATGGGGTAATATGTTTCTTTGTCTGTGTCTTTGTCTGTTCAAAAAAAAAAAAAAAATGAACAAATGCGCATTGACATCAAGCTCGATTTTTTTTGGCGGTAGTTTGGATTTAAATTTCTGTCAAAAAGTTTTCTTTTATATTACCTGCAGAGGCAGCGACCAGCGAGCCAATCAGAACCAAAAGAACTAAGATCACGTGACAGCCAAACGAGATCATTGCGCTACTGAGGACAAACAGAAAGAAACAATGAGGGGACTAAGTGAATTGAACACATTTATTGAAGTAGTTTTGAAGTGTTCATACGCGTAAAAAAAAAAAAATAAAAAAAAAAATAATTACAATATTTTTTTTTCTACTTTTTAAAAAGATTTCAATTTAAACATATCTGGCATACTGTATTTTAATATTTACACACAAAATTGTAAATGTTTATTTAAAAGAAATAAAAGTGCTTTATAAAAAAATATTTTTATTATTATTATATATGATAATTATGCTTTCTATTTATATAACATATCACATATTAAAAGTATCCATATATTATTACGTGTATTAAAGTTCGACAAACAGATCAATGCAGACTTTCATTGTCATCGACTTTGCTAAGCCAGAGAAAAAAAAATATTGAAACCATAAACAATTTTTTTTTTTTTTTTGGCACGAGCCAAATTTAATATTTTATCTAAAATTAAATTTGGCTTGCAAACTCCAAGTACGGAAAATTAAAAGTCTGCTAGGACTAGTTAATGAAACATTTCAAATTGATCACACATTTGTAGTGACCGAATAGGTGACAATAAATAATTGCTACATTTACGACATCGAAAAATTCGACATTTGAGTTATTATCGATATTTTAATTTTCTATCAATAATTGTTCCGTTGTCAGAAAACATTATGACATTTGAAAAAATAATAATGCGATATTTTAACCTTATACCGGTATCAATAATTCTTCTGATGCCAGAAAACATTATGACATTTTTTAAATAATAATGCGATATTTTAATTGTATATCAAATAATTCGACCGTTTTCAAAAAAAATAAATAAATCTTACGGCATTTGAATATGAATCTTTAAAAAAAATAAACACCACAATTCTATAAAAAGAACAGAAACAAAAAGAAGTTTGTAATTAGATCTATATATCTAGTTCAGTGCAGCACTACACTTACGCGTTGTCTGCTTACAGCACTGACAAGAAGGATAACTCGTGTAAACTTTTATTAGAAGTGTAGGACTTCTTTTTTTTTTTTTTTTTTATTCTTGATCTGAATTGTCTTCCCCTGATCCTACGTGAAGGCGCCAAGTACACAAAATGTCCCTCTCCTTAATTAAAACATGTCATTCCGGTGTCCTACCATTTTTTTTTTTTATTTTTTTTTTGGAAACAGACGTTTAAGTTGACAAGTTAAGATCCAAATAAAGAAAAAAAAGTGGAAACTAAAATTTATGGATATTTTAATTCCAGGAGGGTGAAAAATATGATGGATAAGGCGATCACATTTTATTTTTTTTTAAAGTTGGGACAGTGAATCATTATGTGACGCCTTCAAAACTTCTGTAAGATGTCTTCTCGTGACACGAGAGTTGTACGTTGCGGACAGAAGCTTTCAATAGTGTAAGTAAGCGTTTCCTACTCGGCGTAAATTTCTAAATTTTATGAAGACAGTTGACGTCTGGGTGACCTCTTTTTTTTCTTTGAGATTTGAATTGTAACGATGGTGTAACCGCTGGCGGTGTTAAAGGGAAGGCACTCTATGTAGGAAATATCTTTGATATGATGGGATTGCGGTGATTTAAAATATGTATTTAAATTTCTAGAATTATGTTTCACGCCGCAAAAGCCATCATATTAAAGGAGATACTTATTTAAGTGAAGAAACAGAACAGGCAGCCTGGACAGCCTCCACCACGGGGAAGTGCGGTCAGGGCGCCTCATGCGCTCCCAGACTCCAAAGGCTTTTTGGGACTTGTCCCAGCACTCAAACCACTTTTCCATTTCTGTTTTTTGAATTATAGCCAGAGCATGATGAAAGCTTACAGCCTGTTCAGTGGGTGGAATTTGCCCTCCCTGGTGGGGCAAGGAGTCTGCAATAGTGTTGCCAGTCACACCTATGTGACTCGGTACCCACTGCATTATTACAGGGGTGTCATAGCATTGCTTTATGTTGTGTGAAGCCATGATGACGGTGTCGATATTGTGGGGGGGGGGGCATGGTCCAAGGCTTTGCAAAGCCTGTAGTACAGATTTTGAGGTCAGTGACCGCAACAATCGTTGTTGCCCTCAAATGTCTCTCGCCGAGTTGATAGTCAATGACTTTTAAGGCTTCACAGACTGCCATGGCCTCCGCATCAAAACTGCAAAGCGCGAAATGGAATCTTTGACAAGATGCAAGACATCAGACGAGAAGAAGTCGCAAGACCAGGAGATTAATTTACGCAATTGTGCACAGTTATCCGTACGCCTATCTCAACAAGTTCCATACAGGTCAGATTTCTAGCCAGGTTTTTGCTGCTGAGCTGTCAGCTCTTTTGCAGACTGTGCCATGTGTCAGACAAAATTACCAATAAGATGGCAAAATACATACATTGACTAGAGAAATTCTAATAGTACTGAAGAAGGTAAGATCCGCGGATAAACGTAACTTTTTTTTTGGATAAAATTATATGGTATTGCAAGTATATGGTTAATTGTGGTGTTGTTAAAAATTTAGATTCAAAATAATTGATGCAATTCCACTAAATATAAGCGAGGTTTTTAAAATATAGTTTTTCATATTTAACTATTTTTGTTTTGTTTCGTTCCTTGGAAACGGGAAATAAGAATTTAGTTTTGGTTTTTTATTATCATGGTTGCTAAGGGGGGGGGGGGGGGGCTACGAATTGTTTATATCTAAAACGACACACTCGCCACTCAGCGGCAAAAAAAAAAGGGAGATAATTTCACACATATCGTCCGTTTAAAGTGTAAAGCAAGGCGAGGAGTTAAGTACAGGTCATCGTACAGGTAACAAGTCAACCAGGAACTCAACAGGCTTTATTATCAGTGTCAGCAGCAGACGCCTTGGCTGGCTTGGCCACGTTCGTAGAATGCCAGTAGGTCGACTTCCACAAGACATTCTGTATGGCGATCTAACAGAAGGCAGGAGAGCCGCTGGTCGCCCACTTTTACGGTATACGGATGTATGCAAACGCGACATCAAGCTCCACAAAATCGACACTAGCAGCTGGGAAAAAAGCGGCGCTGGATACAGGGCCGGTCCTACAGGTTGCGGGGCCCTATGCGAAATGGATTGCGCGGGGCCTAATTTGGGTTGTGATAAGGATAATAAGTGAAAATTAAGATTTTGTATTAGAAAAGAAATTCGTCTTTGCATTTTATTTATATTTTACTAAGTACAAAATCACTGTCAAATTAACTTTAGGAGCCATCTACAGTAGATAGTAGTTTTCCAACAAAAGCCGGTAAACATTATGATCTGTCTTTTAGATTACTATCGACTAGCAAAATATCGCTTTTGTTAATTTTTTTCCTAAGAAGTCGAGATAGATTTAGATCTAGATTTATATGCCAGTGACTATTAAAGTAAATTAAGCATTTGAACTTCTTGTTTTGGTTAAAATTCGGCTTATTATTACATTTTTATTACATGAAAGCTGACAATGCCGTTTTTTTTTAATCGCGAATAGTATTGGCGTTTTCGATATTGAATGACACCCCGAAATGACAACTTTGTCTGTTTTAAGATTTGCATGAGTTTTCAGAAGATTTTATAATTTCAGGAGATTTTCATGACTTTTTCATATATTTTAGAATTTCAGGAGAATTCCAAGAACCCTTTCATGATAAGTTAAAATAGTTTAATTTTAATAATTTACACCTAGAATTCGCATCGCGCGGGGCCTATGAAAGTGCGGGGCCCACTGCGGCCGCATAGGTTGCAGTGGCCTAAGACCGGCCCTGGCTGGATAGATCCACATGGAGAGAGAGCATAAAGGAAGGGTCCCGGATTGCTGATGCCATACACAACAGAAGCAGAAAGAAGGGTGAAAAAGCAACGGCGCCTGGTGATTACATATGCCCAACCTGCGACCGCAGCTGTGTATCAAGGATTGGCTTCTTTAGCCACACAAGAAGTTGAAAAGGGAAAATAGTATTTATCAAGACGTAAAATGCCATATATATATATTGTTACGATCTCTCCTCTACTATCCAGGCTCTCTTCAAACTGCACCACACGACACAACGAACTTAAAGAACCTCACAACTCAGGGCTCCAAAGTATCAGTCAGTTTAATTTCAAATACATCGCAATTGGCAACAACATTAACACTGTCTTTACAAAAACCTAGTCTCTGCTCCGCACTGACTCCACACACCGTGCTGGTTCTCGCCTCGTACTGGTCACATTGCGAGGTAACGTGAAGTGAAGTCTTTCTGACACACTCGCTCTTATATAGTGTCTCTACTGGCCTCGAACCTTCTTGACCACTCCAGTTGATCACTTTCGCCATGACTTGCGTGCGTAATAGTTACGACACTGGTCCTTACCGAACTGGCGTGTACTGTCACTGGTCTCGGTTGACCGCTCGTCCTGCGCTGGACTGTGGCGATTTGGGTAGGCTAAAAAAACACGGCACTACCCCCCATCTGTGTCACCACCAGGTTTACAACAATATATAATTAATAAATACCATGTCAATAGAAATAATTAGTGCATTGCCGTAAAATAGTATAGAAATAAGATAAGATGATTTTTTTCTGTTTCAAACAAAGGAAAATTCAGTTTGACTACAAATGTCTACCTCAGCGTTACAACTACAACAATAACAATGTAGATGCAAAGTTGCAAACACGAACAGCATCCACACACACACACACACACACACACACACACACACACATGCACGCACACGCACACACACGCACACACACACACACACACACACACTAAACTGGCACTTTTAGGCTTCTGTGTACTTCTCAGTGACGACAAGTGACCTTGAAACACCCTGGATCGCATTTACGAAAAAACTCAGCTATTCTCGAGATTTCCATACCCACAATCCAAAGCGCTCTTTGTTTTGTTTAAGTTTCCAAATTTCGTTAGTTCAAATGAGAGCCTTGCAGACGATAATGTCTCTGCTTTGACAGCTCTCTTTTTTGTTTCATTTCCCAAGGCTCAAGTCTTTACTCCTAAGTCACTTTGATGAGGAACAAAAGTGTAGGAAAAAAAATGGTTAGATTTATGTTGAGTGGTAGTCGCCACACTATTTTCTTGTTAAAGTAAAGTTCCCCTTTCAGACCTTTCGATCTATACGGCAGATGATGTAAAGGTCATCTGTTGCTTTGGCCACCGGTTCACGAGCAGGGTGTCATGTGGCAATCACGGCGACCAACCGCCTTTACTTTCCCTAACTAAAGTCAGGTACCCATTAGAGTTTGGTGGACTCAGGGGCGCCCTAAAAATCGCCGAAGCTCAAAATCCCATTCTTCACCGAGATTCGAACCCAGGACCACATGTCCGGAAGCCATGCGCTTAACCTCTAAGCCACCAACGACCTATTTAGAGTTGAGTTGTTTTAGTAATACAGACTTGTCTTTCTCCTTAAGTCTGGGTCTTTTGTTGTTTTGTTTTTGTGGTGGGGGCGGGGGGCGTCAGGTCGTTTACTTATCAAATAATAGGACAAAAAAATAAACTTTTGCCAAACTAGATAAGACTTCTTAAAAAAAAAAAAAAAAAAGAATCTTTGTGTGTGTGTTTAGAATGTAAAGTTTGAGAAACGCCGGTCACCGACAACAATGGTATCCACCAGCCTTTCTTTGTTTCATATTATTGATGCCGTTATATTTTTTTGAACGAAAGTTGCAGGGTCTACATTTTTCATGAGCACAGCTTCCAGAACTTTCCATACTCGCCCTACCTTCCACCTTTATAACATCCCTTTCAGGCCCCTTTGAATCTTTCCATTCCGAAAATCAATAATTCAAATCGATAACGCTAAGCCTCTAAAACACTCACACACTAGAATAAAACGCACGAACAAAACACTACCTAAAAAAAAAAAAAGTTCGTCAGACAATGAAAATCAATGCGCCGATCGGCAGTGTTGTCAGTAAAATCAATAAAAGAAGTGCAAACTTTTATTTTTTATCTGCTTTTAACTGTGTTTGCATTTAAAGAGAGGAAAACATTTCTACAGTATCAAATTCCTCTCTAAACCCCATCTTCACCCACTTTGAACTCTTTAGAGACCTATTGTTTCGTTAGCAAGCGTGACCATGGGTTCTGTCCCTTGCGGAAATCGTCACGCAGCAGTCGGACATTTTTTTTTCTATCGTCATCTTTTTTCATTTTTCTACTTCCGTTCATTTAAAGGCTGACACGTTTCATTTTTTTTTTCGTTCCCATTTTTTTTTTTTTTTGACAAGTTGTCGTCTGCTAACCAACTGCTATGACTGACTGTCAAAACGAGGCGGTCGATGGCGCTGGTGTGGGAAGGGCTGAAAGCAAGACATATCTAGGGATTATAGTGTCATTTTATTACGATCAAGATGCCAAGCTAGGAAAGAAAAATGTAGATGTTTTCATAGGCGGCGCTTCCACACTTATGGAGGCGTCAGAAAGCGTATATGGAGAGGAAATAATGGTGTAGCACTCGGTAGGCAAATAAAGATTATGTAAAAGGGCGTGCGATGCAAAAGTAAAAAAAAAAAGTTCTCTTTCAGACCTTGCGATCTAAAGGACAGATCATCATATAATGTTAAGGGTCATATGTTTCTTTGGCCAACGGTCAGGTACCCATTATAGTTAGGTGGACTCAAGGGCGCCCTAAGAATCCCGAAATTGAAAATTTCACCGAGATTCGAACCCAGGACCCCAGGTTCGGAAGCCAAGCGTATAACCATTCTGCCAACGCATCCCTTTAGCGATGTGAGACATTATATCAAATGTATTTTTGAGATCATAAAATTTGATTAAATTTTTTTTTTACAAACCCACTCCGTCTGTCTGGTAAAAAGTTTGTACACGCTATTTCTCCCACACCCAATCACGATCAAGCTGAGATTTTTGCACAATTATTTCTTTAACATGACAACACAAGAATCAATTTAAAAAAAAATTAATCAATTAACTATTGGTAATAAATTATTTCGTTTGGTATCTCAAACAAGGGAAAGAAATTGTATTGACTGAGGTGGTAGTATAAGCTTAATTAGCCCCCTTTATAAGTCATTGTCTGAGTCTTAGTGAATACAAACTTGAAAAATTGGAGAGACTACTACAACCTTCCATGTTCATAAGCTCTCCAATAACAGAGTGGTTACCGTTTTGGCTTAAGAAGTCTGAGAAGGCTTGAGAAGTCTGAGAAGGCTTGGGAAGTCTGAGAAGGCTTGACAAGTATGAGAAGGCTTGAGAAGTCTGAGAAGGCTTGACAAGTATGAGAAGGCTTGGGAAGTCTGAGAAGGCTTGACAAGTATGAGAAGGCTTGAGAAGGCTTGAGAAGTCTCAGAAGGCTTGAGAAGTCTCAGAAGGCTTGAGAAGGCTTGAGAAGCCTGAGAAGGCTTGAGAAGTCTGAGAAGGCTTGAGAAGTCTGAGAAGGCTTGACAAGTATGAGAAGGCTTGAGAAGTCTGAGAAGGCTTGACAAGTATGAGAAGGCTTGAGAAGGCTTGAGAAGTCTCAGAAGGCTTGAGAAGTCTCAGAAGGCTTGAGAAGGCTTGAGAAGCCTGAGAAGGCTTGAGAAGTCTGAGAAGGCTTGAGAAGTCTGAGAAGGCTTGAGAAGTCTGAGAAGGCTTGACAAGTATGAGAAGGCTTGAGAAGTCTGAGAAGGCTTGACAAGTATGAGAAGGCTTGAGAAGTCTGAGAAGGCTTGACAAGTATGAGAAGGCTTGAGAAGGCTTGAGAAGTCTCAGAAGGCTTGAGAAGTCTCAGAAGGCTTGAGAAGGCTTGAGAAGCCTGAGAAGGCTTGAGAAGTCTGAGAAGGCTTGAGAAGTCTGAGAAGGCTTGAGAAGTCTGAGAAGTCTTGAGAAGTCTGAGAAGGCTTGAGAAGTCTGAGAAGGCTTGAGAAGTCTGAGAAGGCTTGAGAAGTCTGAGAAGGCTTGAGAAGTCTGAGGAGGCTTGAGAAGTCTGAGAAGGCTTGAGAAGTCTGAGAAGGCTTGAGAAGTCTGAGAAGGCTTGAGAAGTCTGAGGAGGCTTGAGAAGTCTGAGAAGGCTTGAGAAGTCTGAGAAGTCTTGAGGTCTGAGAAGGCTTGAGAAGTCTGAGAAGGCTTGAGAAGTCTGAGAAGGCTTGAGAAGTCTGAGAAGGCTTGAGAAGTCTGAGAAGGCTTGAGGTCTGAGAAGGCTTGAGAAGTCTGAGAAGGCTGGAGAAGTCTGAGAAGGCTTGAGAAGTCTGAGAAGGCTTGAGAAGTCTGAGAAGGCTTGAGAAGTCTGAGAAGTCTTGAGAAGTCTGAGAAGGCTTGAGAAGTCTGAGAAGGCTTGAGAAGTCTGAGAAGGCTTGAGAAGTCTGAGAAGGCTTGAGAAGTCTGAGGAGGCTTGAGAAGTCTGAGAAGACTTGAGCCTTTAGCTCGAATTCAGGTCGCTTCCCCCTTTTTTTTTTAAATTTCCTAAATGTTTTTTTTTTTATTGTTAGTCTAGATCTCTTACAAATTTAATTAATTGCATGACTGATACAAACTATTCGAGTATCTTTTAAAATTTTATATCCATCAAGTATATTTTAATCAAATTTTGTAAACCACGTATTAAAGTTAAATTCTTGACATATTCAACTAATGAACCCAATAAGGAAGCGTCGTGCAATCATATGATAAACTCTTTGGACTGCAAGCAAATATTTTTTACTGTCGCGATGATCTTAGGCTCAAGCACTGCCCGTGTACCAACACATACACCATCCTACAGAAGGTTTAGACTTGGCCCTAATATTACATACAATTGGTTTATGTCTGTGGAATAACTCAAGTCTTTTTTTTTAACGCTTTCCTTGTAAACAGTTTGTCACGTGACTTGTGTTCCCCCCACCATTTTGTACCCTACCCCCCTAACGTTAATGATTAAAAAAAAAAAAAAAGCACGCACCGTGACTTTTATTCTTCTTGAAATTTAGTGTTAAGGAAATTATCTGTAAGAAATATAAGCCACTAATAAAAACAATTAATTCATTTCTCGACGTAACGATGCTTTGCGGACCTTTCTTCCTGGTGCACCAAAATTGTAATGGAAGCCCCCCCCCTCCTCTTGGCGCAACAATTATCCATGAATATTCTCTGTTGGCACAACAAACTCCATGGATATTGTCTTTTGTCGCATTTTTTTTTCTAGGCACACCAATGCCCCAATGATTTTTTGTCTTGGCGCACTAAATCCCATAGACCTCTTCTATTGGCGCATCAATGTTTCATGGACCTATTTTCTTGACGCACTAAATCCCATAGACCTCTTCTATTGGCGCATCAATGTTTCATGGACCTATTTTCTTGGCGCACTAAAATCCCATAGACCCCTTCTATTGGCGCATCAATGTTTCATGGACCTATCTTCTTGGCGCACTAAAATCCCATAGACCTCTTCTATTGGCTCATCAATGTTTCATGGACCTATCTTCTTGACGCACTAAAATCCCATAGACCTCTTCTATTGGCGCATCAATGTTTCATGGACCTATCTTCTTGGCGCACTAAAATCCCATAGACCTCTTCTATTGGCGCATCAATGTTTCATGGACCTATTTTCTTGGCGCACTAAAATCCCATAGACCCCCTTCTATTGGCGCATCAATGTTTCATGGACCTATCTTCTTGGCGCACTAAAATCCCATAGACCCCTTCTATTGGCGCATCAATGTTTCATGGACCTATCTTCTTGGCGCACTAAAAAAATCCCATAGACCCCTTCTATTGGTGCACCGATGCTAACCAGCGTTGAAGATTCACCTTAGTTCTATTGTATTGTTCTAGTCACGTGGTTGATTGAGCTTAAACTCTCGTGCGTAGGAAATGAATCATAGAATGTCAACTGGTGACAGAAGGCGAAGTCAACTTGAAACCTCCATAAAGTCTATCTTTTGACACCAATGACATCAAATACCAACACCGAAGTGACCTAGATACCGCGGAAGGATACAAAACTCAGACCAAAACGTTTTTTATAGACACGCTTTGGTTAAACTAAGACACACCTGGGTTACTGGGTTAAACAAAGGAAAGACACACTTGGGTTAACTAATTGAAAGACACACTTGGGTTAAACTAATTGAAAGACACACTTTTAAATATCTAAAGACTGGGTGTAATTGAGTGCGGTTGACGGCACTGTATAGAATAAGAGATTATAATAGTTTTCTAAAGATACATTTAATTTAAAAGGCCACTACAGAAACTGTTACAGCCATCCACTCAGTGCAACTAATAAGGAAGTACTTTAGAAAATGTGAGTTTTAGTTTAAAAAAAAAAACTAGTTAACAGTATGTCGACAGATAGAAATGTACAAAGTCATATAGGTCCAACCTCTTCCTAATGTTTTGATCTCAGCAGTTTTACAAAGGCATTTAGGTCCAACCTCTTCCTAATGTTTTGATCTATCACCAGTTTTAGGACTAGATTTTTACGTGCAAGGTTTTACCATTACAGAATGCACAAACTGTGGCGAAGTTTGCTGCTCAATTTGGCTAGTTAAGTCAAAACACATGATTTCATTTGCCTACATCGTGAGCCTAAGTATTGGTCTTTTCAGCCACAATAAATTTTACAAGGGGGCTACATAACGTCCTCTAAAGGGGCTACATAAGGTCCTGTAAAGGACTGCATAAGATCTTGTAAAGGGGACTGTATGAGGTCCTGTAAAGGGGCCTATATGAGGTCGTGTAAAGGGGCTGCAAGAGGTCCTGTAAAGGGGCTACATAAGGTCAGGTAAAGGGGGCTACATGATGTCCAGTAAAGGGCTACAAAAGGTCCTATAAAGGGACTACATGAGGTTCTGTAAAGAGCTACAGAAGGTCCTATAAAAGGGCTAAATGAGGTCCTGTAAAGTGCAACATGAGGTCTTGTAAAGGGGGCTACATGAGGTCCTGTAAAGGAAAAACGTCTCCCTAGACGTAAAAATTCAAGATTGGCCTTACTTTGTAGCTGTTGCTTTAATTTGAGTATATTTGTATTTCATGATTTTTCACACAGAGTTTAGACGTCTCGTTAGTATTACAGTCGACATTGTGCAGTCTTAAGAAACTAAGGGAGGTGGGACTTCTTGTACATTTTTGTAAAATGCTTTAATTGTTTCGGATCTTCCTTCAGAGTGGAAGATAATCTTCTTCTAGTTTTACATTAATGATTATATTCATTTTTTTTTCGTGCTTCATAGACACCCACAGTAAAATGTATCTGATGGATATCCATTCACTACCCCACCATTAGTCGTTTATTGACTCTTTTGACTTTTTGGGTCGTCTGCTGTTGACCTCAGGTTGATTATCCTTGACCTCAGGTTAATTATCATTGACCTCAGGTTAATTATCATGACTTTTTTTTTTTTTTTTTGCTATTTTTACTAAATCAATCTTCATAGCACGCACAGACTGAGCGCGCGCTTGTCTATTCATGCGTATCCTCCGTTATATTTTTTTTCTCCTCCCACACTTTTTGTTCTCTTGTATTAGAAAGGAAAATGTCACACAATACTGTGTTTAAATTATAAGAGAATGTTATCATGGTCCGCTAATAAGAGAATATTATAATCATTGTTTAGACTCCTAAAAACTTTCAGTTGTTTTCTTTTTGCTACCAGTAGGCTCGAAGTCCTACTCCCCTGCCTCCACCCAGCCACCCCCACCCCCACCTCACTGCACTTAACCGTAGTAGTCGTGGTTGAGGACATGTTGAAGCAAGACACGCAGACTTACCCCCCCCCCTTCCAACCCTTCCAACCCTATTCTACAGGTCGATGAGAGAGAACAGTAGGGGGGAGGGGGGAGGGGGGAGGCCCCAGAGTAGACAGAGAGCAGTAACCAACCAGTGGACTGTGCCGTAACCAATAGTCGGCTTTCAAGGAACTTCTTTAAAAAAAAACAAAAAAAAACACACACACACACACACACATGCTTTAATTAGCTCTAGCCCTCACGAGAGAGTTAATTAATTAGGGTCAGTTAAATTATGTAGGTCTTGTAATCTCACACATAGTATTTCTCTTGCACACATATACCTAGCCTATGAAAATATATGTTTGTTTCTTTATATGTGTATATATATATATATATATATATATATATATATATATATATATATATAGTGTTAAAAGATACGAGATTCTTGAGAAAACCAACACCAAAGTCTATCAAGTCTTGTTCAATCAAGTCTTGTTCAATTATGTCTGAGTCCACATTGGTTTTGGTCAGCTTTGTATTTATCAATTATGATTTGGGCAAATTCGCTTAATCATTTTTTTTTTTGTCAATCATGTCTTTGCCAATAATGTCTTTGTCAATCATGTCTTTGTCAATCATGTCTTTGTCAATCATGTCTTTGTCAATCATGTCTTTGTCAATCATGTCTTTGTCAATCATGTCTTGGTTAATCATTTCTTTGTCAATCATGTCTTTGTCAATCATGTCTTTGTCAATCATGTCTTTGTCAATCATGTCTTTGTCAATCATGTCTTGGTTAATCATTTCTTTGTCAATCATGTCTTTGTCAATCATGTCTTTGTCAATCATGTCTTTGTCAATCATGTCTTTGTCAATCATGTCTTGGTCAATCATGTCTTGGTCAATCATGTGTTGGTCAATCATGTCTTTGTCAATCATGTCTTGGTTAATCATGTCTTGGTTAATCATGTCTTGATTAATCATGTCTTGGTTAATTATGTCTTGGTTAATTATGTCTTGGTCAATGTTGTTCTAGTTATTTAATTTTTTTAAAAAATCTTTTCAAATATTCTCTAAATTGTCCTACGAGAATCATATTGTAAACCTAATATTTATATTTGACTTATATAACCTGTGCTCCAGCCACGTGACCCAAAGGAAAGTTACCGCAGAAGGCAAGCGCAGACGGTTAAAAGAAAACTTCGACAGACAATGACTTTGTCTGTGTTGCATGCTGCAAAATATATAGGTCGCAGCCGAGTCTGCACAGCCTTGTTAAATAATGCATTCCTTCTTAATCTTCGGACTTGACAAATGTCACTTATATAAATGATTGCCCTACGTTGAATGTGTTAAACTCGTCCAGAAACATGAACCAGTACTTTTACTTCAGAATGTTACGAAGGAGAGAATTATTTGAAGTATGTCGGAAATGAAAATCTTAATGAAGCCTTGTGTGAAAGTGAAATCGATACAATATTATGTAACAAACATAACATTTTAGCACTAGATGCAGTGGGGTAGCTAGGAATTTGGGGGCCCGGAGGGAGGGGGGGGCTTGACCTCGTTAGTGGCTCCTGCATTTTGACATTCGATATCATGACATAATCATGTACTTAATATATATATATGTGTGTCAAATTCCGATTGGTACAGTACCGGCACATAAGTAAAATTAGCAAAAAAGTGATCATTAAGACTCTTTTAATGTAAGTGCGTTGTTTATTGGCCATATGATGCACAAGTGACAAATCTCAAGTCATATCGCCTCAAATCCTGATTTCTATGCAGCCAAGGCATCTATAACATCATCTCGATCAATGCTGTCTAGTAGTTTTGACTCCACCTGAATAGCAACATTACATGGCAGTTGCCTAATATTTAATATCAAAATTAGGACATTTCCTTGGGGAACCCTCTCCAGTGGGGGCTCGGGAGAACTTTCGAATTTGGACCCACCCTCCCCTCCTCCTCTAGCTACGCAACTGACTAGAGGATTAAGAAAAGAATGTAAAAAAAAAATGTTCTATTTCTTTTCTAAATCGGCCTGGGCAATCTTATTTAAACTTTTCACAAGTGAATTATGAGTGAATCTGGTGTGAATGTAATTTTGTTTTTAGTTACAATGTTGTTTTTTTGTGTAATGCACAAATTGTAAGACGAATTTCCTTACGGACAATAAAGATTTATTATTATTATTATTATTATAGTCATTATATTGGCACTGTGTTAACCTCCGTAGCTACAAGTGTGGGCAGATACTCAAAAGTTCCTTAATTTTAGGGACATTTACTTTGTTTTTAAGAAAATTCTAATTTAAAAAAAAAAACAAGAGTTAAAATGTCAAGAATGTGTTTCAATGACTGCCCCCATCTTCGAAAATGTCCCTATTTATACATTTCCTGCTCTTGTTTATTTTCTCCATGAGCTCATGTAGACTAAAATGGAGACTCGCGACATCTTCAACTTTTGAGAAAATAGTTAATCTACTTTTAAAAACTCATTTTCTAACTCATAGCAGTCATAGAATCTAACAGCGTTCACGCTTTAAGCTTCCGTCAGCTTGCCAGCTTCGGTGAAACTGCCACTCTATAAATTGATTGATTTGTAATACAATCGACGGTCGTACTTTTTAACAACACTCTAGATCTATTTTTAAAATGTAACTCTTCTTCGTGGTGGACATTAAAACAAGCTACTTCCGCTTTTTTTTTTCCCCCCATAATAAAACTATCAAGACTTACTTTGCAATTTTTCATCCAAAAGAATCTGTATGTAACCTTTTCTTTTTCCTGGAAATATTTTAATCACAGTCTGTCCAGATTGCACTAATGTGGAACAATAAAAATAAATGTATTCTCTGTCTAGACCGTGGAGGTTAGCATTTTTTTTTAACCCCTTCGCCTTCACTTCTGCACTCCTTTCGCGCGATCTCTGACGTCACAATCTCACTGTCTCCTCTTTACCGACTTTTCCCTCCTTATATTCAAGAGTATCAACACTTCCGCCTTTAAAACATGCCAACTAGACAAATGTTGAAGTGTAAACAGCGGCTTTAGGTTGGCAGGCGACAACGTGTCGGTATGTGTCTTGAAGCGTCTGGCAACGAGGCTATGTTTCTACTGTCTGTCAAAAATTGCAGAATAACGAGCAGGCGAATAGACTACGATTAAATAATATTTTCATGATTAATATGGTGTAGGACTGTAGGTAGTGTTTTGTTTACTCTAGCAGGTCAAAGTCCGAATTCCTGGGAGGCACAACTCCCAAAGTTTATGGTTACAATTAAAATATTCCTACGAGGCAGAATGTGGACACGACATGAACAATATAACAAAATGCTCTTTTCGTTTATGTAATGAAGATGGAGAATTTTGGCATTGATTTAAAATGGAATTGTTTTGCTTTGCTTATTTTTGGGGTGTTCCTTTAGAAATGAAGATTATTATATTCTAGTCCAAACCTCCAGGGTTACAGCTGGGGATGGAGACAGGGTTCGAACCCGGTACCACGGACACGACAGTCCAAAGCGTAAACCACACGACCATGCAGCCATATCTGAATGATGTAGTGCACACAGATGGTTGTCCTGCAAAATAAACTTTTACTTAGGACTGAAAAAAATTTAAAGCTTTTGATTACTTCTGACACACATTGAACTCACTTTTACATTCTCCAAATCAGACATTCTCCAAATCAGAGATTCTCCAAATCAGACATTCTCCAAATCAGGCATTTTCCAAATCAGACATTCTCCAAATCAGACATTCTCCAAATCAGACATTCTCCATATCAGACATTCTCTAAATCAGACATTTTCCAAATCAGACATTTTCCAAATCAGACATTCTCCAAATCAGACATTTTCCAAATCAGACATTCTCCAAATCAGACATTTTCCAAATCAGACATTCTCCAAATCAGACATTTTCCAAATCAGACATTCTCCAAATCAGCCTTTCTCCAAATCAGACATTCTCCAAATCAGACATTCTCCAAATCAGACATTTTCCAAAATCAGACATTCTCCAAATCAGACATTTTCCAAATCATTCTCCAAATCTGACATTCTCCAAATCAGACATTCTCCAAATCAGACATTTTCCAAATCAGACATTCTCCAAATCAGACATTTTCCAAATCAGACATTCTCCAAATCTGACAATCTCCAAATCAGACATTCTCCCAATCAGACCTTCTCCAAATCAGACATTCTCCAAATCAGTCATTCTCAAACGTCCACCATTTTCGTAACCCGAGGCTACACCAGTGGTGAAGGGGGCACTATGAAATTAAAAACTAAAATGGCGATAAATGAAAATGAAAATGGAAAAAATAAATAAATTATAAATCCGAAAAATACGCAGTAAATCAAAAACCATTCCTGTATCTATTTCTAATTTAAACAAATTCAAATAGTACAATTTCCGTAGCGATCAATACACTCACAGCAGGCTTCTCAAACATATTCGTACAGATGTTATAAACCGATTTTTCTGCTCAATCCAGGCGCCAATTGCACGAATTTGCGTCATGGACGATTCATGATCACCAGAAATACCGTTTCAACATTTCACCAAAAGAAACAATGGCCTTCGTGTAGTCTAACAAGTCAATCTAAATAGTCCTTCAATAAACCTGGAATCAAATTAGAGACTTAGACTACTAGACATAAAAACATGTGTTTGAGATTTGATCCATGTTTCACTAATTTTTTCTCTAAAAAATTCCTTACCCTTGTTACGCCACGCTACGGCACAGAGACCTTCCCTTTACCCTTGTTACGCCACGCTACGGCACAGAGACCTTCCCTTTACCCTTGTTACGCCACGCTACGGCACAGAGACCTTCCCTTTACCCTTGTTACGTCACGCTACGGCACAGAGACCTTCCCTTTACCCTTGTTACGTCACGCTACGGCACAGAGACCTTCCCTTTACCCTTGTTACGCCACGCTACGGCACAGAGACCTTCCCTTTACCCTTGTTACGTCACGCTACGGCACTGAGACCTTCCCTTTACCCTTGCCACGCGATGCGTGCGGTTTGTGCGCTAGACTGTCGTTCGGTGTTATCGATAATCTCGGGTTCAAACCCTGCCCGACGTCCTGCTTGAGATTTCACTTTATTTTGTTGGACCCAAAAAAAAAAAGGGGGGGGGAGTAAAAATAGTAAATATTGCCTTGATTTTCAACTAAACTCAGAGGCAGCCTTTCGGGGTTGGGAAGTGGGGCTACCGAGCGCCGCATCGAGGGGAGGAGTAGCAATGGGGAAACGCTTTTGTCACCGTCTGCCCTTTCCTACAAATATAAGCCTCTGCCCCATCTCACATTCTACATCTTATGTACCATTACTATACCATCACCAATATGCGTGTGTGTGTGGGGGGGGGGTGGTAGTTGGCTTAACATATTTCATCATCTTCATGTAGATCTATAGCCAGGGCTTTTTTTTTTTTTTTTTTGATGGTACGCACCGGTACGGCGCAGCGGCACCTTTTTCAGTGTGGGGAAAATTATTACTTTTCTTGTAGGCTATTTTAACGTATATTATTAATTTATTAGTAGTTTAAAGTTAGGCAATCAATTACTGAGTACCGGCACCTATTTTTCTTTTTTTTTTTTTTACAAAAAAAAAGCACTGTGTATAGCTATATTCATCAGCAGCAGACGCCTTGGCTGGATTGGTCACGTTCATAGAATGCCACAAGGTCAACTCCACAAGACATTCTGTATGGCGATCTAACAGAAGGCAGGAGAGCCGCTGGTCGTCCACTTTTACGACATACTGATGTAAGCAAATGCGACATCAAGCTCTTCAAAATCGACATTAGCAGCTGGGAAAAAGTGGCACTGGAAAGATCCACATGGAGAGTGAGCATTTAAGGAAGGGTGCCAGATTGCAGATATGCCATACACAACAGAGGCAGAAAGAAGAGTGATACTGCAACGGCTCCTGGTGGTTACTTATGCCCAACATGTGACCGGAGCAGTGTATCAAGGATTGGCCTCTTTAGTTACACCAGAAGTTTGCAAAGGGAAAAGACAGTATATCCCGAGACGTAAAATGCCACAGATATTCATGTACATAATGCACATAACCTTCTGTTCCGTACACACGTAATTCACTGACCCCATATCTTTCTTTAGACGTCTTCCTAGATTAAAATGGTAATAAGGAAATGTAACAGTTTCTTCCTTCGACCGCATGTTCGTGTTACTAAAAATAGAATGTAAGTCAAGGAACGTAACTCTGTTAGTATTCTAATGCATAGTTTCGCTTTGAGCTCGCTTAAAAAAAATCCTGGGTGGGTTTGTTATATGCATAAAATGGAAAGAGAGCTTTCTTACTGCGCTATGAGCCTATCACGTGTCTGGACCAGTTGGAAAAGGGGAAGGGAAGACGGGAGGTATCTTGGTGAATGTTGGCATGATCGTTTTTTAAATGCATAAAAAAAAATTTCACTCAGATCTAAAGATTCCTCAAGGGGCCTAATTCAACTTGTACCACCACGTCTGTTAAGTACGATTTCTTTCCCTTGTTCAAGATACCAAACAAAGTAATTAATTACCAACAGTTGATGAACTAATTGGTTAATTTTTAAATTGATTCTTGTGTTGCCTGTTTAAAGAAATAATTGTGCACTAACTTTCTATCAAACAGAGTTAGTTGATATACAAATTAAAAAAAAAATACTTTTTTTTAAACTAAAAAAAAGCTGATCTAAGAGGAAGAACTCTTCTCTTACAACTATATCTCTCAATAATGTAGATTTTATTAGATATGAAAAGAAATAATTAATTACCAATAATTAATTGAATAATCGGTAAATTTCTTATTCATTCATGTTTTCTTAGGTACAACTAATAATTGTTTAAAGAATCAACTTGATGGAAAAATGCGCTGAGGTTGTTAATTGTAGTCAAACTGAACTTCCATTTGATTGGATCAATAAAAATTATCTTATCTTACTTAGCTATGGCGTTAACAACTATTAAAGTGGACTAAACCCTACTAATTTAGCCATATCTAAATACTGAAGGATTAATCTCCCTTTTTGGTGTCAAACAAAATAATATTAATTACTAGCTATTAATTGACGAATTGGTAAATGTTTTGTATAGATTCATGTCTTGTCTACGCCAATGAATAATTGTGCAAAGTTTCAATTTGATCTGAGAATGGGCGTGGGAGAAATAACGTGTACAAACATTTTTACCAGACAGACATATAGACAGACAGAGTTGATATGAGCTTTGTGAAAAATACCCCATGTTGATGGAATGTTATGTCCCTTTATTCTGCATGTTGGCCTAATACTAGTATGTGTTATCCCCCTTTTAGATGTATATTATCATACAAAGAGTTATGCCTGTGTATTCGGGGTACAATTGTAGGCAGTTGAAACCAAGATGGCTGAAAAAAAGAGCTTCTTTGTTTACATTATAAAAGTGTGATTTTCAGTTACAAAGCTTATTTTAACACTACTAATTACTTTTTAGAACTGTATAGAATTGACAATTCTGACAATTTTCCGTTTATCTTTAAGTAGGTCACTGCTGGGAAGAGGCGGCTTTAGGGGGTGGCGAGTGGGGCAACCGCCCCAGGCTCCGCGCCTGAGGGGGCCTCGCGCTAGCTTAAATTATTGTTGTCTAGTTTGTTGATTTTTTGCCAAATGCTTCTGGATTAGTTGTTACGTTGATTAAAGGCCACTAAATCAATATTAGAGGACTGGAGACAATATCTTGCTTGCTGAACAAATACAATAAAGTATCAGGGCCGGCCTTACATAATTGGAGGCCCTAGGCAAAGTGAATTAGGTGGCCCCAAATGAAATTTTAAAAAAATTAAATAGCGAAAAAATAAAATTACGCAAAAATTACGTCGAAAAAATATAATTACGCAATTTCTTGAAAACTTATGTACTCCAACAATATCAGTGGGCACAGGTTTCGCTATTTCTTCTCTTTAAAAAAATATAATTATATGCGAGGCTCCCACTAGTCGGAGGCCCTAGGCGGCTGCCTAGTTTGCCTATGCCTAAGGCTGGCCCTGGCAGTACAGTACAGCAAAGTACCCATATTCTAACGGCCAATAGTATAGTACCTACTTAAGACACAATTTTTAGTAACAATAATAAGGCCTACAGTCCTCTAAAGTCTAAAGCATTATCTTATCTTATAGATTACAGACGTTACGTCATTTCTTGGAGAAATAGTTTAAATTAGTTTAAAAAAATGCATTCCCTAGTGCTATTAGAGCATGGAATGGGTTGCCTGAGCTAGCCAGGAAAACCAGTGACTTGGCAGAATTTAAGTCATTGGTTAATATGCATGACTAAATGCATGACGCGTAGGACGTAATCATCTTCTTTTTGAAGTTACGTCTGTATTATATAAGATAAGATAAGATAATCTTATCACTCGAAGACAAACGAATATTGACTAGAGTAACACCTTTAGTAAAATTACTAAATTTAGAAAGTCTTCAGGATAGAGGACTTACAAGTAAAGTAGCAATTATAATAAAACACTGAACCATAATCTTCAAATACAAAAAAAAAAAATAATAATAAAATACTCAGAAAGACACAAAGATAAAGGCACATTCACGTTCCATATGCTAGGACAAATGTGTACAAATGCTCCTTCTTCTCTAGTGCTATTAGAGCATGGAATTTGATGGAATGGGTTGCCTGAGCTAACCAGAAAAACCAGTGACTTGGCAGAATTTAAGTCATTGGTTAATATGCATGACTAGATTCATAACGCGTAGGACGTAATCAGCTTTTTTTTAAAGTAACGTCAGTATTTGCTAAGATACGAAAATCGTTCTCATTCTCTGCATTATTCTTTAAGAATATTTTGTAATCATTACTTCTATCGTGTCTTATTACTGTTATATTTCCTTTCCACTTTGAGATCCACTTAAAACCTTTCAATTTAACGAATTAAAACCGTTTAGGGAAATATGAATGACAACCTCACTTCGGTTGTTTCCTGGATTTCATTTCTTGGCAGACGTGTTACCAAATCTGACCTCGAAGCTTAGCCCTTGACCTGCAAAGTCACTGGCCGCTATAAATCTGTGTTGAGAAATGAACTAATTACGACACACACACACCCCTCCCCCATTGTGAATGCGATTTCGGTAGAGTTTGCTTGTGAAGAAATATATGAGTTTCACATCTAAGTTGCACTCCTTGAGCCTTGATGTACTGGTAGTTTTTTTACCGGCCCCCGAAAGGGGAAAAGACGCTATTAGTTTTATATGGCCTGTCTGTCTGTCCGTCCTACCGTCTGTCCTGTTTAGATCTCAGAAACTAAAAGAGAAAATGAAAATCGGACATCATGATATTTTAGATCATTTAAAGTTCTGATGCAACGGCTACTTTTTTCTTTTCTGAAAGCGAAAAAACGAATTTTTTAAATCACTTATGCAAGCAGTTTTTTCATAAAAATACACCATGTTTACACCTATTCACTATTAATAGTAACAAACATTGGAGGCTTTTCAGTAAGGGAGATAGTTATTTACCATTTTTTAAACACATTTATGCAAATGGTTTTAGAATTGTATTTCTAAGTTATGTAAGTTATGTCATACTAAATGCTACATTTACAAACAAAAAAAAAAACACCTTTTTTTTAAAGATAAAAAATCTATTTACTATGCAAATAAGTTGGACATACCATAATTTAAAACAACAATTAATAAGTAGTTTTTCATATTATCGCCTGAACTGCAGCAGAATTGGAAAACTATGGAACACAAAACTAAAGGATTTTTTTTTTTTATGTTTTTGATTTTCATGAGGCTTTGAATAAGAGATTGACCCTTTACAAAACAATTAGATCAATTAGATACTTATTATAATACAACGGTTGGGCAAGGTTCACATCTAACTTCACATTCACTTTCACCTATCCCTTGGTTCGTGGGACCTTTGAGGCACCAAACAGGATCTGTCAACTTTCTTTCTCCATTCTTCTCTGTCATTTGCCTTTGATAGAATTTCATTATGATATTCTTTCTGAAAATATTGAAACCTGCCTTTTTACCTGCCTGGGAGGACCACTTCTGATACAATTTAATACCGATATTCTACTGAAAATATTGAAACCTGCCTTAATTCCTGCCTGGGTGGACCACTTCGGGGACCGATTTTGAGTTTGTGTTTAAACGCAAACTGTCTTTGTAACCTTCTTTTAGATAGTGCAGCCTGGTGCTTTCAAGAACGTGCATTGGACTCAATTATCTTCTCTTTTGAAGTAATGACTGTCGTTTATAAGATAAGATAAGAAACATTTATATAGACGCCATGTTTTTTTTTTATTTAATTAGTCTAATGATAAACAAACTGAGTAACTTAAATGTAAGCCCTTACTTGCAAGCATGGGTTCTAAACTTTTTAACCCAACGGCCCCAGTATGTTAAAGTCAACAACACCAAATCGTCAACTCGAGTACTATGTACGGGTGCTCCACAAGGTTGTGTACTTTCTCCTGTGCTATACACTCTTTACACTAATGACATAAGAAGCATCTATGACTCAGTTAAACTCATTAAATTCGCTGATGATACTGCCATAGTCGGTCTTATTTCAGGGGACGAAACTCAGTATCGAAGCTCGATAGAAGAGTTTACAAACTGGTGCACCGACAACTTTCTAGAACTGAATGTAACAAAAACTAAAGAACTTATAATAGATTTTAGAAAGAAAAAACAAACTATACGTGAACTGCAAATAAACACTACATCTATAGAACAAGTAAAGGCATATAAATATCTAGGCATTATCATCAACAACAAGCTTTCATGGGAAGACCACCTTGGAACTCTGACAAAGAAAACAGCCCAGCGACTCTTTTTTCTATACAAACTCAACAGTTTTAAATTAAATAAGAAGATCCTTGAGACATTTTACGGCGCGACTGTACAAAATCTGCTAACATACGGAATAAGTTGTTGGCAAGGCAACGCCTCATCTAAACTGTTGCAACGTCTAGAAAACATCATTAAAAAAGCATCAAAAATTACACTCACAACATTACCACATTTAAAGGAACTTTTTGAACAAACGTGCCTAAGAAAAATCGAAAAAATCTTGGAAGACAACGGCCACCCGCTCCATCAGAACTACGCCAGGTCGTCGCGAAGTGGGCGACTGCTGTCAATCAAAACAAGAACGGAGCGGTACAAAAACTCGTTCGTACCTCACTCGGTCAGACTCTATCACCGCCACTCATTGATCAGGGAACATGAAATGCACCAAGATACCTGTGTGTAGTCGCTGAATGAACTCTTTATGTTGTCTGTTGTATTTATGTGTATTTTTCTGTTGTGTTGTCTTTATATGAGAAACGAGTCCTTGTAATCACAACAAATTTCCGTAAGGATCAATAAAGCAGTCTTAGTCTTAGTCTTAGTCTTAGTCTTATCGAATTATTTTAAACTGGATTTCTGTCTGTAATTCATTTTGTCGGAGAACATGTCCCGCAAACCTCATGCGACGCTCTATCACAATGTTACTAAGGGGTTGACTCCCAGTTCGGCATAGGATTTCCTTGATTGAGACCCGATCTCTATAACTGAATCCTAAAATCCGTCTTAGCCATCTTTGTTGAGCCACATTTAGTCTTTTTTCAATTTTGACAGATGACTGTTCACTGCACTTAATTAATGGAGCCCAGCCACTTGTAGAAATTAGTAACCTCTCGTGGAATTAGGTGACGAAAAGGAAAGTTTTATCGTCAATATCATCTGTTGGGGGGTTTTAAACTAAAAAATATTCTAGAATTTTTTTTAACAAATTCAAAAACCCCTTGGCTTGGCTACGCTCCTAGAATTTTGAGTGTGTAATTTGCTTTTCTTTTAAATTGAATGAAGAAGTATTTTTTTTTAGCATAAAAAACGGCTGGAAGGGGAGTTTAAACTCCAAACCCCTTTGGCTACGATCATAGCATTTTAAGTGTGTAATTTGTTTTTGTTTTTTTTTCTATTGAAGAGGTAGTCTTTAGTTGCAAACCCCCATGGAGGGGGTTTTTAAAAGCAAAACCCCTCTTGGCTACTCTCATAGAATCTGGTGACTGATGTATGGATAGTCTTATATAAGAAGAGAGGGTTTTATCGTACATTTTGGAAGGGGTTTTAAAATCAAAATCTTCCTTAGCTATGCTCTTGAAATGTGGGTATTGTCGTTTGCATTATTTTTGTTTTGTTTTATAGAAGAGGGTAGTTTAACTGCAAAAAAAAAACTGGTAGGGGGTTTTAAAACCCCTTGGCTGCGCTGGGGCAAGTGGTGGTTTAATATTAAAATCTCACCGAAAATTTACAAAATCAAAGCGAAAAATTTGTCTCTAAATTCCGTCCCTCCCCCTCTGCGGGGTGGGGATTTTGTTGGTTTCAACCCTCCCCCCCCCGATACGCCCATGGACTGTATAGTTATCTATTGTTTCTATAATCTCGTTCTATTTTTCTGGTTTGTGTTCACTAAGACTTAGACGACGACCTATAAAAGGCTTACACCACTACTTCAGTCAATTACAATATCTTTCCCTTGTTTGATTTACTAAACAAAATAATTACCAATAGTTAATTAACTAATTGATTATTTTTTTTTATTGATTCTTGTGTTGTCAGATAAAAAGAAATAATTGTGCAAAAGTTCCGCTTGATTCGACTAGAGTAACATCTTTAGTAAAATCACTAAATTTAGAAAGCCTTCAGGACAGAAGACTCAAAAGTAAAGTAGCAATTATACATAAAACACTGAACCATAATCTTCAAATACAAAAATAAAATTTAATAAAATACTCTGAAAGACACAAAGATAAAAGCACATTTCTCGCTCCATATGCTAGGACAAATGTGTACAAATACTCCTTCTTCCCTAGTGCTATTAGAGCATGGAATGGGTTGCCTGAGCTAGCCAGGAAAACCAGTGACTTGGCAAAATTTAAGTCATTGGTTAATATCCATGACTGAATGCATGACGCGTAGGACGTAATCATCTTCTTTTTTGAAGTAACGTCTGTATTATATAAGATAAGATACATTTAAGCCCTGACTCACTCATCACTAGTTCTACCACTTGCTGTGGACGAGAAAATACGAACATTCAACCTGTTATTACTTGCCTTGGGTCTAGAACAACTTAACATATGTTCATGCTCTAAACCGCTGATGTCAAATACATTGAAAACGATTTTCATTCGCAATTTCCATCTAACATGTTGTTGTTTTTTTAAAGCCGACATATACAAAAATTTACCAGATTATACTTCCTTCCGTTTTTTAAGCAAAGTTTAAGTTCTTTTTTTTTTTTTTATTTCAATAGCACTCCTTATGGTGCTAAAAAAAATACCATTTGAATTTTATACTCTGATTTATACATTCGCTTAACCAGGATTTTTTTTAAATTCGAGGATGTGGGGTGGGGGGGGGGGGTGGCGGAGTAACAATGTTCCTTTTTGGAACAAAAATTTAACACTCATTACTTAATCCCTAAAACGCGTGTGATAGTTTAGCCTCTAAACCAGGGGTTCTCAGCCTGTGGGTCGCGACCCATTTGGGGGTCGATTGAGGATTTGCCAGGGGTCGCCTAAGACCATCGAAATTATGGATTGTTATTGTCTACTCTTCTGTATGTGTGTTTGTGTTGGGGGGGGGGGGTCGCGGCAGAGTGGGGGGTTGTAAAAAGTGGTCGCGAGCTTAAAAGGTTGAGAACCGCTGTGAGTCTAAACATCAGAATAGTATTTCCATTTTGTATGTACTCATTGTAAAACAGCTCAGCACTTAAAGGGTTAAGAGCAAAATAATCGCTCTGTAAAATTTATACAGGAAGTATTGTATTTTTTTTAAAGTTTTTTTTTTAAATAGTTTATGTTGTTTATTCATCTAGGGAAAAAAATCATAACGTAAGCAGTGAAGGAAGAAGAATTACTAACTTCGCAGACGACATTGATGGCCTAGCAGGGACAGAAGAAGAACTAGCTGACTTGGTGTTGCGCATTGACAAGACTTCCGCAGCATATGGCATGCAAATAAATGCCGAAAAAAAAATCAACAAATTATGACCAATAGCCAACAGGGCTTTAAAAGGGGCATCAGTATTGGAGACGAAAAGCTGACTAGTGTTAGCAGCTTCAAATACCTCGGAGCTATTGTCTCAGATGAAGGAACGAAACCGGAACTACTGTCCGAATTGCACAGTCTACAGTAGCCCTTTCAAAACTGAAAATAATATGGAAAGACAAAGACTTAGCACTCCCTGGTCATGGCCACATTTGTATATGCTTGTGAGTCTTGGACGCTGACTGCAGAGCTAGAAAGGAGGATCTTATCAGTGGAATTGAGATGCTACAAAAGGATCCGAGGTATCACATTCAAAGACCGCATCACAAACCAAAAGATTAGAGACAGGGTTACTACGGCGATTGGACCCCATGATGACCTGCTAACTATTGTAAAAAAAAAACACAAGCTAAAAATCTATGACCATATTACAACATCTTCGGGGCTCGCTAAGACCTTCTTTCAGGGAACAGTACCAGGAAAAAGAAGAAGAGGCAGACAGAGAAAGCGATGGGAGTACAACATAAAAGAATGGACGGGCATGCCCTTGAATGAGGTTCTAAGCCTAAGGCAAAGGACAGAGAGGAATGAAGAAGGACGGTCGACGAATCTTGCGGGGTGCCCCAACGGTCCAGCAGACTAAGGGATAGGTAAAGCTAAAAGGCTTACTCCTAGTACCGTAAGCACAAGCGCTTACTTCAATATATAAATAAATATAATTAGAAATATGAGTGTCATTTAAATTTAAGACTCTTTTTATTATTTAGAACAAAAAAAAAATAAACAAGCTGGATATCGACTCAGCAGCCTTAGTGAAAACAAAAATCGAAACTTTTGTAGGCTAGGGAAACTGCCGGCTTTATCTTTGCAGAGAATGGTGAGCTGAATTAACATTCGTTATTAGTACTTGACGTTTGCTATTTTATTTTCCCAATTTACGTTGTAATGTAACCTTATATATCATATAAAAGTTTATCAAACAATTTTTGAATTTTTATTTTCATTTTGATTATAAAATCTACTTCTAAATAGTTTATTTTTAATTGTTTTAAGTCATTTGTTTTAAAATAAATAATTTGGTGCTGAACTAATAATGGAATATCATTTCCTTTTCTCGTTATACAGCTTTGCGGCCTAGACCAGCGTTGCATCTTTATAGACGTTTTTGGCCCAAATTCATTATTATAAGGTATGTATATTATTATAATTGTATTTATCATTACTATCTTATGTATATAAAGCAATTGTGTGATTGATTAACGAATGTAAAAATGGAAATGTATTCGTTTTTAGTCTAATTCTATGAGTATGAGTGTTTCTCCAGTACTGACTCACTGAACTTCTCTGAAGTCTTGACTGTCTTGAGTACTGCACTCAGGACTGGTATCAAAAAGTACTGTCACATTAGGATGATTAGGCTAATGATTAAAATGGAAGTTTTTGGTTTCATTTCAAGTGTACATTTCCATAGCCATAGCAATACTGGTTAAAGTTAAAGCCAAGGCGCCCAAGCCGCCCAAGCCTTAGGGGTACCCACTGGTGTCTTTTGCATTTAATTCAGTTTCAGGTGCATCAGCATCCAGTGGGACACCATCTGTTAATTTAATCATTGATGATTAAATTTAAAATTAATGTACAACTAACTGTTTATTTGTTGTTGTTTTTTTAAAGCGTAATTTTAATGTTTTTATTGTATTAATAGGTATGTGACAATTTTTTTTTTTTTATAAAAAAAAAATTGTTGATACCAAACTATTAAAAGCACTCTATCTGAGCTTTCCAATGATATATAAATTATTGTTATAGGACTATCCATGAAAAAAATACATTTTTTTTTTACGCGTTTTCGCTTAACATTGAAGTCAATGGACAACATGATGTTGAATTTTCTGAAAATTTTAATTTATTTTAAATGCGTACTATTTCGCTAATTTTTATCATACAGTTATAAATAATATATCGAATGAAAGCTTAGGATGTGCTTAATAAGAGAATGCTATTGTTTTATACAATTTCTTTACATAATTTCTTTTTTTCTTACTTTACTTAACATGACATTATTACCTTTAATTTTTGTAATAAAAGTTTATTTTATTTTGTTGAAATCAAATTTTTGATAGTAAATCAGCAAAGAATTAGTTGTAATTAGTTCTCCTTTTCTCGATGATATAAAATTATTTTAAGAGGTCCAATAATTAGAAGAAAATATATTTTTTTTACGCGTTTTCGCTTAACATTGAAGTCAATGGACAACATGAGGTTGAATTTTCTGAAAATTTTAATTTATTTTAAATGCGTACTATTTCGCTAATTTTTATCATACAGTTATAAATAATATATCGAATGAAAGCTTATGATGTGCTTAATAAGAGAATGCTATTGTTTTATACAATTTCTTTACATAATTTCTTTTTTTCTTACTTTACTTAACATGACATTATTACCTTTAATTTTTGTAATAAAAGTTTATTTTATTTTGTTGAAATCAAATTTTTGATAGTAAATCAGCAAAGAATTAGTTGTAATTAGTTCTCCTTTTCTCGATGATATAAAATTATTTTAAGAGGTCCAATAATTAGAAGAAAATATATTTTTTTGACGTGTTTTCACTTTTAAAATTATATTTTTAGGAATCTAGATTTTTAAGTTTTAAAGATGTAACTCAGCGTTTCAATTTTTTTAAGTAAACATTTTTTGTAAATATATATTTATAATACACTCTATTTTTACAAAGCTTGTATCAACTCACTCTGTATGTCTCTCTGGAAAAAAGTTAGAAAATATTTTTTCTCCCATTTCCCTTTGTCAGATCAAGATGAAACTTTGCACAATTATTCATTGAACCTGACACAACATAAATGAATAAAAAAAATTAACCAATTAGTTAATTAATAATTTTTGATTAATTATTTTGTTTGAGATGTTATATGGATTTAATTCTCTCATTCCGTTTTGATATATTTTTTCTCCCACTTCCTATTTTCGGATCAAGTTGAAATTTTGCATGATTGTTCATAGTTGATGATAATGCACAAATCAATCCAAAAATTAACCAATTAGTTAGTAAATAACTACTACTTAATTAATTAAGTCTTATATGTTAGAAAGGGAGTGAAACCCTTTTCAGAAAAGGCAGAAATTAGCAGTTTTTATCTTAAATACATTTGAGACCAAAAGAGAATCTGCTGCCGAGGACAAGTGCAAAAAAAATCTTAAAAATCTTAACGACCACCGGCAGACAACGGTTATGCTAACTCTGGGTGTGGCAAAATATGTAGGTCACAGCTGAGGCTGCATAGCCACGGGAAATACTGCATTCTTCAATAATCTTCTTATCTTATCTTATCTTATATAATACAGACGTTACTTCAAAAAAGAAGATGATTACGTCCTACGCGTCATGCATTTAGTCATGCATATTAACCAATGACTTAAATTCTGCCAAGTCACTGGTTTTCCTGGCTAGCTCAGGCAACCCATTCCATGCTCTAATAGCACTAGGGAAGAAGGAGTATTTGTACAAATTTGTCCTAGCATATGGGACGAGGAATGTGCCTTTATCTTTGTGTCTTTCAGAGTATTTTATTAAATTTTGTTTTTGTATTTGAAGATTATGGTTCAGTGTTTTATGTATGATTGCTACTTTACTTTTGAGCCTTCTGTCCTGAAGGCTTTCTAAATTTAGTGATTTTACTAAAGGTGTCTTCAGACTCGAAGACAAGCTTTATTATATATGCATAAATGATATATATGAGTGTTTCTCCAGTACTGGTGCCAAAAAGTGTCACATTATGCTAAAAATTAAAGTTGAAGTTTTTGGTTTCATTTCAACTGTATTCACTTCTTCAACCAGTTCACTTTAAGAATTTATCAATAGAAAATGAATTGCAAGATGTAGATTTTGACAGCAGTGTCTAATCAAGGGGTACCCCCTTTTGCGTCACAGGTGCATCACCGGGACACCACTTGATAATTTAAGAACTACCAATTGATAAATTCATTGTATTTTAGCATAATATAACTGTCTTTATTGTTACTAGTCTTTAGATACTGAAATTTATGCTTTTGCATAAAAAAAGTGGATTTGAGCTCAATTCAAAAATTGGGACACCGTAGCACCTGTGACACTACAAGTTAAAGTTTTTTAAAAAGATATTCTGTGAGAATATAGAAATTATTTTATTTTTGCACTAGAGTGATCCATTAGACTTATTATTAAGTTCACTATTCTAGTCATAAAGTACCCATTTGTAAAAATGCTGCTTCAATTTCACAAAATGTTGCGGGTGCTTCATGGGACACCATTTTTTAAAATAATGTTTAAAAGTTTAAATTTTTGTTTTATCTGTGCACAAGTAAATTGTCATTAATATTTTTAATGATTGACAAATATATATTTTATATGTTTTGTTAGTTTTAACACACAGAAAAAGGTTTAAAAAAAAAAAAGAAAGAAAAAAGGCATAAAACTGTACACAAATTTTATTCAGAAATCAAAACCTTCCACTCTCCACTCTCTCAAACTATTGCCATTTGGTATCAACATCACTTCAGTAACAATCATGTCTGCATACACTAATTGTATGTCCTGCACTTCTGGGTATACAAATATATCTCTTTTATTTCTGTGCCTTTTTAAAAAATTTATTCTGCGCTGATCATCCAGGACTTCTGTCACAACTCCTGTTAGAAAAAATTACCAGCAATGTTGAAAAAGTTAATACTTCAATCTAAAACATACTTTGAACTTGTTTATTGAATGTAAAAGGTACACAGTACAAAAAAAATTATACCTGGATAGAATATTTCCCCATACTTGACAATCACACAGCTATTTACAATGTACTTTTGATTTGTGGAGGACAATGTTTGGGCCTGAAAAAACAACAACAACATGTGGCTGAAATACTTAAATTCGACTGAAATGAGTCAAAAATTATTTAGCAGGGTATATTATTAAAAAAACAACTTATACAATACAGGTAACATAAGATTCAATGAAAAATGTTAAAATGCTTATACTGTATGTAAAAGCTCTTTACCTTTGAATTTGAGCATATGGGACTGACATCCAAAGAGGATTCAAGATTTGATTGAGATTGCACCACTGAAGAAAAAGAAACAATTACATTTAGAAATCAGTTAAGTAATTTTAAAAAGAATAATATGTTTTCTCGGATAATTGTAAAATGGCTATTTAAAAAATAAATAAATAAATAAAAGTACAGTACTTACCATTCTGTTTCTGAAGTTTGAACATATTCCAAGATCCACATATTTCATCATGCAGGCACTGACTGCCATCTGAATTTCTGCAAGGAAAGCAGAAACAGCTTCTTTTTCTGTAGGCAATATTGTAAGGTGTAATACCTCTCACTGCATGGACTGACCTCGATCCCTGAAGGCTTCGAATCTTTTCGTTGGACCTGTCAGGCCTGTCTCGATTGATTTCTCCTTGTTCCACAAGGAAAAATGTTCTTTTACTTGTAGGCTCTGCCTTTGTCATGTATTCTTTTGCCCAAAGGAATAGCCCCTTTGCATCAGAAATAATGGCCATTCTTCTTTTAATGGCCAATGTAGCATTTTTTTTAACAACACCTATTTCAGCATCGCATGGCCCTTTTCCATGGCGACTACCGAAATAGTGCCTCTCTATGGACACATTTGTATCTTCCTTTGAGAAAGATAAGTCTACAAAATTTAATTTTCCTTTGTACTGTGCTGCACATCCATCACTAAAACTGATAACTTTAGTGAAAGCATGACCACGATTAGCTAACTCATAAATCACTTTCATTTGAAAGTGTTGTGATGCATGGCCATCATGTTTTAGGTCATTTGATAAAAAAACCATGCTTTCTTTGACTATCAAATCTTTGTCTCTGTAGTAGCTCACTACTGGGTGAATAGTGACCTCTGTTCGAGCCCAGTGTGCACCTTGGATTTCATCCTGGTGGTGGCATGTGAAATTTTGACCAAAATCAGAAACTAGCAAAAGCCAGTCACATGGTAAATCTTGTTTCAAATCTGCAAACTGCTGCTGTTGCCAGTTAGCTGTAAAAAGATGAAGGCTGAATTTTTCCAAATCTTTCTGCATTGATGTTACTAGGTCATTGAAAGGGCCTTCTTTATTTACTGGTCGCCACTTTATTACCTTTCGCAGTGTACCATCACTCTGAACATACTCATCTGTCATCTTTGACCAGATGCTCCATTCTGCTAATTCATCCATGCAATTTTTTAAAGGCTCAAAATACTTGTTAATTAAATCCACACCACAGTTGCTACATGATCTTTCAATGCACTGCAGCTTATGAAAACAATTGGCATTAGTTCTTGGGCATAGAGTTAAGTCAAGTGATGAAGCTGGATTTTTTAATGTCAGCTCTCTGTGTCCTTTTTTGATTAGAAACTTATTAATGCCCTCCATATAAAGAAAAATCTTCATACAGAACTCACATAAGCAAGACTGCATCTTATTATGTTGAGTAGCTTTTGTCATAAATGGTTTCAATTTAGCAAACTTTGAGAACGATACCTTTAATGTGGGTGCATGAGTACTCAATTGAGTATATGCCTCCTTCAGCGTTTTCTGCATGAAGCGTTTAGGTTTTCCAGTTCGTGCACTCACAGATGATTGAGATGGATCAGTTCTTGAGACATCCTCTCTGCTGTAAAAGTTGTGAATTGTTTCCAAGGCATTTTGTGTAATGCAATCACTTCGTTTTTTTCTTGCTATGTTTTGTGATTTGCACTTGGACATAAAACTTCTTGAAAAACCAAAATGTTTGAAATGAGTAGCACAACCTCTGAATTTGTTATACTTAGTAAGGATGTTGCAGAGTACTTGTCTGCGAGCATTAGACATCTGACTCCTTTTTTTGCTGGTAGAGTGTAGATAGGTTTTGATGCTTTCATTAATGTTGTTTAGAAAGATGAGCTTTCTTCTCTCAGGTAGACGCAGAAAGCCTAAGTCTTGGAGAGCTTTACTTCTTCTTGGGGAGCGTATTTGTGAGAGACCTTCAACAACTGCAGCATATTTCTTAGGTGATCTAGGTAATTTCATCAAAGCCCTTGAAACAGCCATTCTTTTTGCCACTGGAGTCTGGAATCCAGTACCAAGTGATTCGCCAACCTCTGCAGAGTTGACACAAAGGGGACTATTAGCTTGTGGACTATTAGCTTGCTGTTTTCTTTCTTTGCGTTTTCTGTTTATCCAGGCTTTTTCATGTGGGCTTAACTTGGCCCTGTATGCAGCTTTTCTCAACCTCTCTTTTTCTCTTCGCTCTAAAACAGCAGCACGTGTTTCAGGTTTTACTTTTTTTTCATTAAGAGGGAGACCTAGTTCTTTCTTTTTTTGTCTGCATTTTTGTGTTCTTAAATTACTTAAAAGTCGAGCTCTTTCTCTCTTTTCTGGTGTAATATTTTGTCTGTAAAGCACACTTCGTTTTCTATCCTTTTCCTTGAAAGCAGCAAATTTTTCTGGATCAGCTTGTAGTTTTTCCCTGTGTCTTCTATACCTTATAGCACTAGGTGTCAACCCAGAAACATTATTTTGAGTGACATTTTTTAGCGACACAGGCTCTGGTACTAGTACATTTAGAAATGACTCAGGCTCTGATGCTTGTATATTTAGAGAGTCTTTCTTGGCTTGTAAACGCTTTGAAACTCTAACAGATAGCTCCATTACTGAAATCTGTAATTGATAAAAATTTATTAGTATCAAAATAATTAGATCTATTATGTACTAATAGCACTCGTAAACATATTATAATATATATTGGTGCATTATTTAAATCGAGTCTAGTAATGCCCATAATTGCTTTATAGGGATAGACTCAATGGTGTAGGACTAGTACAGTTAATTCATATTATATAACTTAAGTTACAATCATTCAGTGGTAGACTAAAAGAACTGAATACAATATTCTGTATAAAAAATACAATGGAAATTAAGTTAAGGTTAAACCAAAATTTTCTAGATACAATCTACATTTCAATATAGGTCTATAAAAAATACTATAATATAGAATTATAGATCTAGATTATTCTAGAGATACTTGTCTATTGAAAGAAAGAATCTATTATTTATTATCTATAATTAGATTCTAAATCTAGTCATTAATGACCTAGTCTAGAGTCACGAGTCTAGATTCATTATAAGATCTAATCTAATTCCCTAATAATCTACTTATTTCCACTATCTAGTCTAGATCTAAAGTCTAAATCTTGATAATGAATTACATAATTAGATCTAGGTTTAGAGTAAATCTAGAATAATCTAGATAATGAATTACATAATTAGATCTAGGTCTAGAGTAAATCTAGAATAATCTAGATAATGAATTACATAATTAGATCTAGGTCTAGTCTAGAGTAAATCTAGATGATGAATTACATAATTAGATCTAGGTCTAGTCTAGAGTAAATCTAGATGATGAATTACATAATTAGATCTAGGTCTAGTCTAGAGTAAATCTATATGATGAATTACATAATTAGATCTAGGTCTAGTCTAGAGTAAATCTAGATGATGAATTACATAATTAGGTCTAGATCATTAGGTCTAGATCTAGACTAGATTAAGTTTTAAAGACAAGTGTCCGAGATGCGCCTCAAACGGAAAATCAATTAGATCTAAATATTCTTTACAGTATTAAGTACAAATTTTTAATTATTTAATATTTCTTAAACACTATCGTTTTATTTATTTAATGTAGCTAATATTATCTGATACTGTAAAATCTTTAACAAAATATCACTAAAATCTATTTGGACTTAACAGACGCAAACTAGGACACCATTTGTAAACAAACGAAGTGTTGTCCACTGAAACGCCCCAAACGATGATAAGTAAAATTTCAAAAAAATATATATTGAAATATATCAAAAAATGTTCATTTAAAATTATTAATTATGAAAATATTTTATTACATACATAAAAATCATTTAATCTTGATTGAAACTTTCCATGAATAAAGAAAACTTAATATACCCTGAACTCGTACTAGACGCTACACGTGACGTCATAATTTATGCATGGAAAACACCAACACGGGGTCCCATGGAACGCCTCAATGCCTAACCCAATTTACTTCTCAAAATAAAAAAATGTAGATTATTTTTAATTCTTTCACACGTCTACTATTACATCAACATAATTGTTTAGGAAATATAAACTTTTTGTTTAGTAACAGGCTTTAAAATTGATTAACTTTACGATTTAAGACTAAATTGTATTCAAGACGCTTCACGTGACGTCATGATTGAATGGCTAAATCTAGTAACCTCGTTCTAAAAAAAGCACTTCGATTAGGATATTGCAATCAAACTTATTCGTAATAAGCTTAAATTTCAGTAGAATAATGAAATATCTACGTACCTGATGGGTTGTTGTTCCACAAAAGATCACAAAAAACAGTTTAAATGAGATGTTTGTACAAGATTGCCGGCGATTGATCGTGTCGACGCTTGGGGCGCATCAATGGTTAATTGTGGGACACGCTATTGTTTAAGTACTCCTGTTAATTACTACGCTAGTATTTCCAGCGGAAGCGGCACTTTTTTTGTTCTACACAATACCTGTGATGCTCAAAAGAACTCTCATTCATAAAAAGTAGTGTCGTGGGAAAAATAATCCCATTCTTAACACACGCAGCACAGGCGCTTCATCTGGGACGCCTCGACCTATTTTAAGCTCGTTATGCATGTTTAGAAAGCTTTTAACAAAAAAAAATACTTTAAAAGAAATCTTTAATGCTTGTTGTAACAGAAATGCAATGTTGAGCATATTATTTATTTCTTGTTTACAATTCATAGAGGATTGTAATTCCGTATAAAGTGGGACACATCGCGATGCGCCTCAAACGCCTTTTTGTGGCCGTGTTTAATCAATATTTTGATAACCTTGAGAAAAACTAAATAATGACATTGAAATATGAGGATCTTGTTAACATATCCCAACAAAGATGGAAGTTTTATGCCCCTTGGTTTTAGTACGATATTAATTCAATCATACTATGGTGTTCCGTGTTACATCAAAAGCCGCCATTTTGGGTAGTAATTTCACACATTTTTTACAATTTCAATATTTCCCTAGCACCTTATGAGCTCAAAATATCAAAATTTATAGATTAACCATTTCTTAATGCAATGTAATGCAAATTGTCACATTTGAATAACAATCTTATGAAATACGGACTTTTTAGTGAACCAACACCTAGTTGTAACCAGTACTGGAGAAACACTCATATATGTATATAGTGTGTGTGTGTGCATGTTATATATATATATATATATATGTATATATATATATATATATATATATATATATATATATATATATATACATAACAACTTAACTGAAATTTTTTTTTTAATGGGAATATGAGATTAAATTTACTATCACTCTATTTCTTTCTTTTAAAATATGGCATGCTTTTAGATATAATTAATATCTTCTGTAAGTGGATTTTCTATTACAGATTTTTAAAAAAGTATAGGGGGCTTCCATTATTTAAATCCTGCCCTGAGTGTATGTATGCATGTTGTTAGTTTAAAAGTGTAATAATTATTGGAAAATTATTGAATGTTAAAAGCTCTTTTCTTTACAGTCAAAATTTTTTTTAAAAAAGGACACAGTTAAATAAAGCTATATTTTCTCTATTAAAAAAGGTCATAATATAACTTGTGTGTTAATTAACTTTAAAAAAAAAACCTAATGGGTGTTGCATAAAGGTACATTCCTTGTTTCATATATGCTAGGACAAATAAGTACAAATGCTCCTTCTTCAATAGGCCAAGAGCTATTTGAGCATAGAATGGGTTGCCTGAATCAGCCAGGAAAACCAATGACTTGGCAGAGTTCAAGTCATTGATTAATGTCATGACAGATTGACCTTGGGACAGGTGTAGGATGTAATCATCTTTTTTTTTTTTTGAAGTTAATGTCCATATTTTATGAGATAAGACTGAGAACAATCATTAACAATTCAAGTTTCAATAAGATTTGACTGATTCAATTTGCTGAAAATTATATTTATTTATATTTAAAATGCTAAGGCCAAGGCTAAGTCAGCCTAAGTAGATCTCTCTCTCTAATATATATATATTAGACGTCTATATATATAATTAATAATATTATAGATCTATATATTTTTATATATACTCTATGATACTCTATCTTTCTCTTAATATATAGAAATATATTATATACATATCTAAAACTATTTATTAATATATTATATAATGACTAGATATAGAATCTAGTAGCAGAAAAGATTTCAATTAGTAGAACTTTAGAAGAGCAATTGGAAGCTTGTGCTTGTACAGGTCACTTTTATTTACGAGTTTCAGTTAGTTAAGCTCTCTAGGTCTAGGTCTAGTCTAGCTAGATCTAGACTAATAAAGAGTGTAGAAGATAAATCTAGATCTAATTATTGGTCTAAATTAGTAGATATAGATCTACTTTCATATGGAAGGACTAGATCTACTTGAATTTCATTCTAAAGATTAATCCAGTGTAAGAATAAATCACACAACCACAGTTTAAATGTTTCTGTGCATCTTAAGATTTTCAAAATGGCCGCCGTAACTTGGCGGGACTTAGGCTCATTTTCATGACACAGTGGGTTGACAAAAACGCTAATAAAATAATTAGAGTAAAGATTAGCTATCTGAAACTTAGCAGAAACCTGCCTAATATGTTTACCAATCATACAAAAAAAAAAAATTTAAGTAATGTAAAAAATTTTTCATACAAAAAATTACCTGGGAATGGTAACAGTACTAATCAACTATATGGCATTAGTAAAAAAAAAACTAAGTAGGTACCTCATGCTGACTCATGGTTATTGTGACTAGAGTATGGAATACAACAATGAAATTTGGTACACATACAGAACCATAATGTATCTATTAGAAAAACCTTTCTTTTTTAAGTTATATCTTATAGGACAGCTTATATAAGATTTTTAAATGAGGTCGATTTTTAGCTATATTTTGCTAAATACTGAGAGTTAAAAAAAAAAAAAAAACTGAACAAATAATGTTACTGAATATCTAAGGAACATAAAACCATTCACACCAAGTGCGCATCTTTTATATTAAAAGCATAATCGATTTCAAACCCAAGCCTATGTAAAAAATTAAGAAAAAAACGATCTCAACTTTTCATGCCATTTTTTTTATTCGCATTTTCGGGATTCTCCCATACCTAGTATTAAGCAGCTAGATAGAGAAAATGAAGTTTTTGTGCACTTAAATTTAAAGTTAAAGATTAAAGGGAAACTCCATTGGTTTTGACAATTTTTTATGTGTTTTGATTTACAGATAATGAATTAATTAATGTCATTAACGAATATATTTTTCTTTTTTTTTTTTATTTGCAATAATTACTTAGTAATTGTTGCTTTTGTGGTGTCATTTTCCTGCACATCCAAAACGGTCAGACTTTCACCTAGTTTCTATGTGACGTCACACAAACCTATTACTTTAATTTAGTTAGAGTCTATTGACTTACTGTGTAATGGAAAACCATACAGTTAAGTTTACATTCTCGTCTATGCAGTTAGATCTAGATCTTGTAAGCAAAGAAGAAAATGAGTGTTAAAAGTAGATTTATATGCTCGACTAACCACAGCAGTGTTCATTTTCTTGCCTGACCACTCAACACACAACAAACACTATTGCTTGGTTGTCTTGACTTGTTCGACTAGTCATACACTGACTAGTTTGTTAGAATCAGTCAGACACACGCCACATAATGGTTCTGTACACATGACAATGAGCTGTTGGCAGTATTGGTCTCCACTGTCCAGGGTCAGTGTTGAGGCCATATTATAAGGCTTGACTACTCGTTTTGATTTTCATCATAGTGGTATTTATTAAATATTACAGCATTTCTGTGTCTTAAGTCTAGCTTTTATTTTTATGTAACGAATCATTGATTTGGAAAGTATTTTTTTTATGCCAAAGTTTCCTAGTACACAACTAAACACATCTAGATTCTAGAATAGGTTTGAATTAAGGTAGACTGAGATGATTTTCATTTTCTGGTCATGCTCAATATTCAAAACTCTCTCTTCATCCGCATTTTTTTACATTAGTCCTCCGAAACTTAAGACTGATAACTATTACCATGCATGTCTCAAATCTGTAATCTGTTAGCATCCACCTAGAAGTTTTTACTTTGAACCTTCTGACAAAGTTCCTAATCCCTGACACTTTGTTTGTAAAGCAACAATTTTGTCCTAGAACCCCCACACCCTTGGTTCCACATTAGTCCTACTTGAAGCTGCTAGCATTACTCACCAAAGCTGTACTGTTCATTAAATTGACATCCCATACTCTGCCCTTATCTGTAATAAATATTAGAATCCATATCGCAAGACTCCTCTCTGTCCCTTGGCTTTTTGAAGGAGTTCTATGACAGATTACATAATTTTTCATGGTCAGCAGCTGTTCTTAGCAGAATATCAAGAGAAAGGCCGGTCCATTCTTTTATGTTGCCCAGCCAGTAAAACAAATCAATATGCTATAAGCCATAGCTGGTGGCATACATCCTCAAAATGAAAATATAAATGCTGTGTGCAGTAAATGTTGCCCTGATCAATTAAATCATCATAATTATTTATACTGTGTATAGAATGTGTGTCAATAAATTTTTTTTTTATTGTGTTTAAAAAAATAATTTGGACAAAAAGGAAAGCTGCATGTGAAAAGGGAGGGGGGGGGGTAAAGAGAACCTGAATTGACACCCCTGGCAGAAAATGCCTTGTGGGGGGTGGATGTGGTAAAATGTGTAGGTCTTTGCTAGGTCTGGGTTGCCATATGAAATACTGCACTTGAACTCTCACTGAAATCTAAATCTTCAAATTTTAAAATGACCTTCTTACTTTTTGTGTATAATTGTGTGGCAATCAATCTATTGCCTTGTAAAATTTAGGATTCCGATCTATTTTATATAAATCTAAATTTAGGCAGACTTGAATATAATTAAAATTAAGAAAGTAGATCTAAATGTAGACACTAGTAGAGTCTTCGTCTTAGAATTTAAATTTAGAGTTGTCACAGTAGGCGACTCAGTGTCATCTAGTAAGTTAATGACTTAGTTACTTAGTAGATTTAGATCTGTATATAATACTACTAATACTAGTAATAAGTAGTATATACCAGTCTAATATAGATCTATCATCTATATATAGTAGAATTTAAATTATAATTTAGATCTAGACTGAATCAAAATCCAGAATTCTAGAACTAGATTTATAATATTTATATTTTATAGATATTAGAATAAATCCATTTAGATTGTAGTTAGATCTACAGGGTTTCCGCTGCCTCCTGAAATTCCAGGATCTCCTGGAATTTCAAAATACTTAAAAACGTCATGGAAATCTAGAATTCCAAAATATCTCCTGGAATATCACAGATCAGAAAATAAATTCGAAATGAGTGTTTCCAATCGGATATATTTTCAGTGAACACGATTTTCATCCAAATCAGATATTCGTTACACAACTTCAGACCATATGATTTTTAGACTTAATTTCTCCTGTTTCATTTTGTGCCTTTATATTTTTTCATTGGACTGCATTGTTGGATCATATTACTTCTGTGCATTGGTGACTGGGAATTTAATAAACAATCTAAATTTAGTCTAGTGATCTAGATCTGTGTCCTAATTCTAGATCTAGATGTAATCTATTTCTAGTCTAGATCTATGTTTATTGTGTGAGACACTATGCTTAATCTAAGCTAGTTCTAGAATCTAGTCTTGTATAAATACAAGAAATTTAGATCTGATCTGGTTAAGTCTTGATTGTTCCATCACTGGACAGTTCTTGAATACTTGATTTATATCTGTAACCTAGTTCGTATTAAAATGCCTAAGTACAAGACATTGATAACATTCTTTAAGACATATAATATGTTTAATGCACAGTGCCAGACTGGCTTGATAAAGATATAGATCTATTTAGATTTCTAGATCTACAAATCTTAGCATCAGAATTTGTCATCAGTAACATGTGACTAAAGCTTTTTGTTGTCATTGTCTCCACGGTCTCTTGCTAGTTTTTTTATGGTTTCCCAACTTTTCTCGGTCCTATCTGCTTCTTCAGGTACACTGCGTCGCCATGTTCTTTTTGGTCTTCCTCTGCATCTTGGTCCCTGGGGGTTCCACTCTAAGTCCTGCCTAGCTCTGTTGCTGGTATCTTTTCTAAGGGTGTGACCAATCCATCTCCACTTCCTTTCTATGATATGCACTTCTATATTTTTCTGTCCACTCATCTCCCACAATTTGGTGTTTTCTACTTTGTCGTACCAGTGTATTTTTAGGATATTTCTCAGGCATCTGTTGATGAAGGTCTGTACTTTTTTTTTTTGTCGCTTCAGTTGTTCTCCATGTTTCAGAACCATACAGTATGACAGACTTGATCTTAAGAGTTAAAGATTCTTAGTTTAGTCTTGTTTGAGATGTGAGGAGATGTCCATGTTGGTTTTAGCTGTGTAAATGTCTGACGCGCTAGATTTATACAGCATTTAATGTCTTTGTCTGTTCCGCCTGATATACGGACTACACTCCTAGGGTATATAAAATTTTCTACTTGGTCTATTGTCTGAGAATCCAGCACAATGTCTCCAATTTGTTTATTGTTTACTTTAAATACTTTGCTTAAAGCTGTGACCTTTTCTTGCATATCCTGTAGTCTGTGTGATAATAGGGCTATGTCATCAGCGAATTCCAGGTCTTCCAGCTTTTGTGTGAGAGTCCATTGGATTCCTTTCCCTTCATTAGAGTAGGCTTCTTTTATGCCAGTAACCCAACCAATTCATACAGCCTTTAATTACTTCTAAGAAGGCAATCAACAGTAAGTCTTTTGAGCACCCCAAAGGCTGTTTGCCAAAATTGAAAGGTTCATTTCAATTGCAAAGGTTTTGCAAGCTTTTCTAAAGAAAATATCAATCAGATGTACTATTGTTTGTTGCCATTCATGCTTTATGGCCCAAGACCTATTTAGAACGCTTCAGTCATTGTAGCAAAGGTTTAGTGAAGATTTGACAGATTCAAAAACTCTTCTAAGTTAAAACTAAAGCCAGCCCTAGGGATGTTTTTAAATTTCTGGAAGCAGAAAGTTTCTGTTGACAACAGTTCTCAAACTCATTGAAAAATTTTCATTGAAGAATGCTGTTCCCCAGAGTTTGAAATGTCAAAAGTTGCAGGATTTGCAAGATTTTGATAGCTTCCTTAAATGATTTATATGCCACTTTAAGCATCTTGGTTATGCTTGACGGTATCAGTGCAGATGACTGTGATAGCATTAAATTTGAATTTACACAATGGCACAATTCCATTTTAACCACAAGTTCTGCTGCCTCCCAGTTCTTCAGTGTCACCTCTGATAGACTGGATACTTTCTTTAGCCAGCTTGTGAACACTGAATTTTCTAAACTCTGGACAGGAAATTTCTATACCATGAGTCTGGTAATTTAATTTAATTATTAAACCTAATTACACCAACTATGACTTGTTATATAATACTTGGGTGAGAATTTTATGTCCTGGAATTTTTAAATTTCTCCTGGAAAACTCCTGGAATTTCATATTAACTTTGATGCAGAAATCCTGGGTCTAGGTGTCTAGCTAGCTCTGAGTACTCTCACTCTATAGATTGAGTCTTATTAGACTAGAGACTAAGATGTACTATTCTACTTTACTGTCTTTAGATTGGAGAATACCAAACATCAAGCATCCTCATCCATTAGTAAAATTACTAAATGACTTCAGGGCAGAGTAGCAAAGTAGCAGTTATAAGCAAAACACTGAACTGTAACTTATAAATAAAAAAAAAAAGACAACCTAATAAATAAAGTTACTCACTGAATACTTTACTAGATATCTAGCTAGACCAGGTCTAAATCGTCTATCTATGAAGTAGATAAGGTCTGTTTCCAGATTAATCTAGTAATATCAGATGTAGTCTGTATTAGTAAAGATCATTCTAGGTCTAAATAATGCTCCACTAGCTTCACCCAAGTTGCAGGCTATTAATTCTTGTAAACAACCTGCAATCTAAGTTCTCTCAAAATATTTGAACTAGCGTCTGTAATTTATTTAAAAGATCTAGATCTACTTCTGGATCATTATTTGGATTTTGGGTGTTCAATAGGTTTAGGAAAGTTGAAGTGATCCTCTTTTTATCACCTGGACAAATGTGATGCTCAATCAGAAGACACTTTACAATGGACAGAGAGCACTTTTTGTTTTCGGAAACAGATGATGCCCTGGAAGTGGCTGAAACTTAAACACAGTTGTGGTTCAGGAGAGTTCACCTGATTATGTATGATGCCCCGGCAATGGCTGAAAGTTAAACACAGTTGTAGTTCAGAAGAGTTCACCTGATTATGTATGATGCCCTGGAAGTGGCTGAAAGTTAAACACAGTTGTGGTTCAGAAGAGTTCACCTGATTATGTATGATGCCCCGGAAGTGGCTGAAAGTTAAACACAGTTGTGGTTCAGAAGAGTTCACCTGATTATGTATGATGCCCTGGAAGTGGCTGAAAGTTAAACACAGTTGTGGCTCAGAAGAGTTCACCTGATTATATTCGGACTGTGACTGTGTCATCAAGACAATAACACAATGGTGTTTAAGGGAACACTTCATAGAAACTCTCGGAAATGACAAACACACTACTACACAGTTGTAGGTTAAATTCACTTATGAAAGTCTTAAATGCCGTAAATATATTTATTGGGTTGGGTTCATTTACTCCTAAATGTATCACACAGTCAACTCTTTAGTGGCCAATAATGATGATTTTATAATGGCAAGTCATGGAACTGATCGCTAACATCGCTGGGTGGTTGGCTAAATGTTTCAAGCTGTGACATTTTCACTGATTCAAAACGAGGTTGTTGGCTTCCAACTGTAACAAGATGGCGGTCTCTGTCAAACACACATATTTAGTTACCATACACTCTAATATAATAAAAAAAAAGTTGTGGGTTAAAAAGAAGCTCAGATTGTGTATGTGTAAGTCGCTTTGTTTACGAGTCTTGTGACTAAAATTAAGTGTTAGAATTGATGTGGATGACTAATGTACCTCTCAACTTCTTCAGAGTCTTATCCTTCACTCCACTGACTTGTTCGTCTAGCACAGCGGTTCTCAACCTTTTAAGCTCTGCGACCCATTTTACAATCCCCACTCTGCGGCGACCCCCATCCACACAGCAATTAAAGAATAGAAAAGAACAATCCATATTTTCGATGGTCTTAGGCGACCCCTGGCAAATCATCAATCGACCTCTAAGGGGGTCGCGACCCACAGGTTGAGAACCCCTGATCTAGCAGAAAGTTTTTCTTGAAACTAAAACCATTGTGTTATGTTTTCAATACTCTTCATGACCGCGATGTTCTCGTTTGTCATCTAAGTCACGCGGAATGCTACAATTGTATGACTAGCGTTGTCTTGTCAGAATGAAGACAAATCTCTCGTGGCCAGGCTTTCAAAGCAATAGTCCTCCCTCCTAACCAATGTTTATATTAATTTTTTTAGATTGCATTTTGTCACTCATTACTTGTGGACATTGCCGTGCTATAACACTTAATGCGCTTGCGTCGGTCATTCCTTGAAAGGCGTTGGCATTATGCTTTGTTGACCTTTAACATCCCAGTATACCACCATTGGCACAAGTTTTCTGAAGATAATTCAAACCATGAGTAGGTTTGTTTTCTTTATGTTGTAACTTCCTGTAAGAACCAACATTTCCCCCTCCTCAAATCAATGTATAATTCCATCCAGCTATCTTGTCTCTTTATTCCAGCGCGAAATTATGGGTTGTCGGCAAGCATGGTTTGTGGAAGTATCATTTGTCGTTCTAGAACAATGGCGCTATCACATTGACGGGCCGAGCCTAACCAAGTAGATAGGGAATGGTGTTTCAGCTTGTCCTCATTGATCTTTCCATTATCTTGCTGACGACTTGCTAGGTTCAATAAGATCTTAGAACAAAGACATTTCAAAAAGGTTATCTATGGTGAACAATTGATCCGTCTGTAAGAAAGACTTGCCGTCGTTATCTCTGCTAGGTAGAAACTTTTTAGCTTCGAACTACTGTGTTGCTGTTTTGTTGCTTTGATAGAGTGCATCTTTCATTTGCACTATGGGCCATAAGTGTGTGTGTGTGGGGGGGGGGGATCTAGGAGATTTCCATGTTGCCTTTAGGCCCTCAGCTAACTTGAGCCTCCTTGTTAGTAGCCAAGCGTTGTTTTACTTCTCGTCCAAAAGTAGATAGCCTGGCTTCCATATAGCACAGGGGGTGGGGGGGGGGGTGAAGGTCAGCTACTATTTTGTTGTTTTGAAAGAGGTATACAACTTTTACATTTGTACACTGAATTGTCGCCCCCCCCCCTCGCCCCAACCTCGCTTAACGTTATAGCAACTGCGGGTGGTACAACTCAGCCTGTCACAGTTTCCATCACAAGACCTGCGCTAGGATGTGTTTTAGACTGCGCTCGCTAGTGCTGTGATTGGTTAATGTCTAACAATATCACGACACACGGTCTAAATCTTCAATACTTTGAATGTGTTGGTAACTTGACACTTTCAATAGGACACTTGAGCTAGTTACTGAACTTGAAGACAAATCGTCTCTTTGTTTCCAAGTCTATAGACATTTACTAGTTACCGTCTTGACCCTCCAGCTGTTCTAGTACAACACTCCAGCTCTCCAAACTTGAACATTTGATTCCATTGCTTCTGTCTGGGTGAACACAATTATTGGGGTCGTTCGGATATTACGTAACGGGGGAGGGGGGGTATTAAAACGTTTTTACAAGTGGGGAATCTGAAGATTTGTTACGAAAGCAAAAAAAAAAAAAGATTGAAATGAAATAACAGGTACAGTGGTTCATTGACCTTCTAACACGCTATAACACGTTTTTTTGTTTTAAATGAATCGTGCACTGCACAGAGTCAAAGTATTGGCTGCTCACGTCTTGGTCGAGTTCTCCGTTCTATTGTATGCCCATTCTGTTGTATGCCCATTCTATTGTATGCCCATTCTGTTGTGTGCCCATTCTATTGTGTGCCAAGGTGTTTCAAAGTGATTAAACACAAAGTTTCCACCGCTCATGACAAAAAAAAAACCCCTGCAGATTACGATCCATTTTGTCCAAGTTGGAACCAATGAGAGATTGAAGAGCGTGATTCTGTCCAGACGTGCGTCAGTGACTTTGCTGAAATGTCCCAACTAAAACGTCGCCTGAGACCGAATTGCCAGTGTGTGTGATTCAAACAATGAGATCGAAGTGCCAAAAGAAGTCGATACTCTTTCCCATCATTTCTATCGATTATAATTATGAAAATAATAAAATGATAAAAAGAAATTTGTCAAATTCGGTTTTTATTTTACTCCTTGGTGTTGAGGGGGGGGGTAAAAGGTGAATTTTTTTTGTTGGCGTTAGGTAATAATGTTTCCTACGGTACAATGCCAGTGTTTGAAGCTCTCCCTGTCTGCTTGTTACATCCAATTACACGTTGAGTCAAGGGGAGCAGGTGCAGCAAGAACTCTTCAGTGCCAGTTAATTGTCTCTAATTTCACTTGGACTTGTCTAGTCTACTGACAATATCGATTTACTTTTGATACAAAGTCCTTTTTGGAAAGAAATGCATCTAGAAAGTGTACATTTGAAGGTGCGTTCTGATTGGTTGAACTTTTTTTTGACAGTGTCAAGTCACTTATTTTAGTGAATGTACTTAAATCATTTGACTATGTTTGTTATGATAGAATGGGACAGTCTTTTACCTTACATCCATTATATGTTTTCACTTTGAAATGGTCCATGTGGACCTCGCTGTGATTCCTAATGATCCCCCTACAATAAAAACCTCGCGATGTCCTCCTATTTGTCTTCTAATTCTTGGCTTCTTCCTTTCCAATGTGTTTAGATGTTAGTTCCTGCATCTCTCACTCCTGACGGAATGAATTAAAGGCCTTTTTTTTTTTTGTCCACAGTTTTCAGAAGCTCTTGTCTCAACATCATGTCTGATATGGAAGATGGTAAGTTTTGTTTTTTTTCTTTAGCATTATAGCATTAGGTATTTGCTCTACTTAATGTTTCTGCTGGAGAGGCGACACATGGGAGAGAGATGACAATATTTTGATATCGTAATGTTTCTCTCGAAACTTGTATGCTGGCATTGTCTATTGATTAGTGGGTCATTTTGTTTCTACATTGTATGCACGTACTAGTAGCTACAAGTAGAGGACTCGTATCAAATGTTCTGGGATGTGATGTCCATTCAAGGCTTACCTTTGAGCTATGAGACCTACACATTCTAAGGACAGAAACAGTGCCATCTGGTGTATCGTGAGAGAGGCCAGATAGCATCACTGGTTAACTTGGCAGGCAGCTATTGGCTGTCGCCTGGTAACGGGGCATGTCAACAAGATGGCACGGAGCAGGTAACCGCGCGCAAGCTCAGGTAATGTAAAGTGCTGGGGCCACTCCCCCCGTGTCTCCTTGGCCTAACCCCTCCCTGCAAGATTCTCGGCGTTGGGGGGGGGCGCTTTTTTTTTCTCCCCCCATTTAGTTTCACTGCAGTTCTCGGGAGCGTGAGCGACTTGCAGCGCTTTAGTTTAGTCCTCACACTTTGATCAGGACGTCCTCTGGTGTAGTACTTAAAAGTTGGGACTTCCACCCTTACGGTATGACGCCCAGCTTTGAGCTTCATTGTGTGTTGTTAGTTGTGGCGGTAATTTGGACCTTGATTTACAAATTCTGTGTGCTGGTTAAGGTGGAAATCTGTTCCGAGAATCTCTCTACGCTTTCTGAAACGTGTTTTTTTTTTCTACCTTGAAAGGTCGTTTTGTTCTGGGTCATGGTTGGATGAACTTGTGACTCGCACGTTTAGACAAGCCAAGTTAGGCCCCGGCCGTCGATCTAAACCGTTAGGTGACGGCGTCGCTGAGATTAGGTGTGTTGAAGTGACAGCTCGTCCTTGACACGGCAGCTACACTCGTTATCGCCGCTGTGTGTATGTGTGTGTTGTGATCAGAATATTTTATTTTTGCTGCAGACTGCTAGTTCTATGTATCGCAATAACGGTAAATGTGTGTGTTCATTTTTTTCTAAAGAAGTGGGGAAAAAATCATCGAAGCCGAATGTTGCTTGAAAGAAAGAAATTAGATGTAGATCTATAGAGATCTATGGCGACTGTGGTTTGAAAAGTAACATCTGCAAATTATAATTTTTTATTTAAATTAGTCTAGCCGGGCGTATTGCTTGCAGTGTAGATTTTCTGTGCAGTTAGAAATCTAGACGCGATGACGCAAATAGCAAGCGGGGAATTTCTTTGTGTGTGTGTGTGTGTTTAGACCAGCGTTTTATGGTCTCTGTTATTTTGTAGCGAATGTCGCAACGGCCCTAATTGTCGTAGAACTGGGGGGAAAAAAATGGTGTCGTGTATTGATTAACTCCGTGCTGCCTTCCTACCTGTCCTAGTTGACAGATGGTAGAGCTCACGTGCCAGAGTTGGAGTGCTAAGGTTGACCGTTGGCCAGCAGACAATGTGACCGTCTCTATCCTCATTACCAGTCCACGCGAGCATGCTTATTAGTTGGAGTGGCACAAAAAAAAACAACAAACGGATTGGTATTAGCGTGTGCGCGCACGTGTGTCTGCCCGCCTGTTAGTGTGTGTGTGTACCTCCCGAGTGAGCTGTTAATGAGTAGCGTTCATGTCAGGCCTTCCCTCCTGGTGTTGAAAGCTTCTGATCACATGACTACTAGCCTACACTAGGCTATTGATTGACTCGCTGACTTGCGTGCTAGCCCTGATTCATACCTGCTGTGTACTCACATTGACAAACAAAAGATACGGGCAGGGCTAGGTGGTTGGGTTTTTTTTTTTTTTTTGTTCTTTTCAACTGTTCAATTCTCCGCCTGGACTAGGAATAGACAGAACCGGTCTTTTTTTTTTTTCTTCCTTTGTTTATTAACGCCCCCCCCCCTTTTTTTTTTTATAACTTGGACATTTTTTTCTTTATACTGTATTGTTTTATTTAGGTTTAGTACACTTTAAAACAAAAACCAAGCCAATATTATAAGCTTGAAAACAAACCCCAGTGCTAGTAGATTGTTGAGTCCTTTGTGTGCTTTGATGTCTGGATTGACTCTTCTAGAATGTGATAAACTAGGACATCTCTTTCCTTCTGGTGCTTTTAGTGGAACAGTACACAGTTGGCTGCTTTGTGGCACTAACCTTCTCTGTACATTTTATTTCTTTCTCAAGAGGCTTTAGACCAGGGGTTCTCAACCTGTTGGTCATGACCCCTTTGGGGGTCGCCTAAGACCTTCGAAAATATGGATTGTTATTGTCTACCCTACTATTCTGTATTTGTGTATGGGGGGTGGGGGTCGCGGCAGAGTGGGGGGTTGTAAAAAGGGGTCGCCGAGCTTAAAAGGTTGAGAACCGCTGCTTTAGACCATTTGATGCACTGAATCTATGCCATAAATATTGTATCTCTACTGGGACTTAAGTTGTTGAGACATTTTTAACTATAAAAATATGGAGTGAGTGAGTTAGCTCTGCAATAACTTGAAAAGTTATACTTCCTAGCTTTGACCAGTCCTATCACAAAGATTTGCTGTCCAGTATTTCTATCAACCGTGAGCCTCATTCTTTGTAGGACTAGCCTCCCAATGTTTCTTTTGGGGTGCTTCTTGTTCATAATACTTGCTGGGAGGTTTAGGGTCACTTCTATTTTGTAGTGAATGTCACAGTAGCCCTCAAATTCTGTACCACTATGAGATTTTCAAATCTGTTTGCAAGACCAGGCTTTTAGGCAACATCTTGACACAACTTGTCAAATGTAATGGTCTTTCTAAATAAAAGCTGAACTGGAAGGATGCTCTCATTTTCTATACATGGGCATCTTAAGGGTGTGTTAAGTTTACATTTGCTGCGTAATCAACAGGAGACAATTAGCTGAAGATGTTGAAGTTTCATGAACTCTATAAACCTAGTAATTTCAAAGTTGCATTCTGGTCAGACTAAGAACTTGAAGAACTTGCTAGATAATTAGCTAAGTGTACTGCTTGAAAAACACTGGGGCAATCTATTTCACATGAAGGATGTTTAACTTGTATCCTGTCTCACTCATGAAGGATTGATAAAAACTTAATCTACTTGACTTGACCTATGAAGCCTGAAATAGAGATACATGGCTTATTATAGTCATCATCTTCATCTGTCCCTTGACTTTCATTGAAGGTTTGGGGGGGGGGGCTATAACAAAATCCTCCCACTCTTCCTGGTCAGCAGCTGTTCTTAACAAATTATCTCAAAGAGAGATAGGCCAGTCCATTCTTTTAGGTCAGTTTCTTTGTGCTCCCTATACTGTACCTTGAAGGATGACTTTAAAAAAACTAGGACCAAACCAGCTCAGCTTTTGTCTTTTCACCAGTTTTAAACATTTTCTCCTTTTCGCCAGACAGATATGGACTCGGTGAAAGTACCAACTCTTTTGTTTTGTTTTCTTTCTTGGTCTCTGATACCCAGCAATTTTCTGTAGCATTTATTCTTGACTTGAATTCTTTCATCCTCAGCTGTCATTGTCATGTCTCTGGAATTAAATGTATGACCCTCGGTTAATAATAATAATGTAACATCCCTCAAATTTTATTGACCCAATACTCATGCTCTGAATAGGGTAATTATAAACACCAATATATGTGTTTAGAATAGTCCAGATATAGACTGTTTAAATAAGGTACAAACACTTTTTTTCTTTAAATCTCACTGTATTTGAATTAAAAAAAAAAAAAGATGTCTATTCACAGATACTGACATTAAAAAAATGAGCTTTTCTTTATGTGTGCAGCAAGTATTTTATCATAGTTATATATAATATTGTATTATGCATTGTATTGAAATGGCACAATTTAGAAGATGCATTTAAAATGTTTTTTTTTTTTTCAGTTTCCTCAACTAGCAACTCTGTTAAGCACTAAATTTTTAACATAGGGAAAAGATTTCTGCAAATGTGTCTTTGGAATTGACAAAGCTATTTCATAGTGTCAATCTGGCTATGTCTTGGTCATTTTGACATCTTATTGAATGTTTTTGTATCTAACACAATGTAGTTTCACTTTCTGTCTAGAGCTTTGACAGCTAGACATTCATCATAAGAATGTAAATTAGCCATTGCATTTGTTTATCTTTGAAGACATTATTTCTGTGTCAACTCTAATAAAGGTTTGTTTGAATCTTGTCTTCAGGTCGCATCAAACGTCCTAGAGATGAAGAAGGTGGTGAAGAAGAAGTGGACCTGCCCAAGCGACGAAGAGGGGAAGGACCTCGGATCGAGCTGCGCATCCTTATGCAGAGCAAAGTTAGTATCAAATCTACCAGGACGTAATGCACAAATAATATATGGGGATTGGTGATGTGTTTCTGTTATACAGACATAGCTATGTTTTGCTAGTTGGGGGGGGTAATTTTATGCTCATTATGTGTGATACAAACAGCAGTCTTGTAATACAGAAGCTAGAGACAGGTTGGAACGAATTTTGGTTTTAAGTTTTTAAATTAAAAGTTAAATCCATTCATAAATTATTTATTTGGTTAATTGAACTACAATAAACATTGATTAAAAGGGTGGGCACTAGTACTCCACTGTCTTGGGGGTAATGTAGTTACAAGTTGTCTTTCTTTTGTCTGGCAGAATGCTGGTGCAATCATTGGTAAAGGTGGTGCTAATATCAACAGACTGAGGAATGATGTAAGTATTGATTAGCTTACTAGACTTAGTTAACAAATGTGCATTTTAAACATATGTTTTTTAGACCAGTTTACATTAGGAAGTACTTTATTATAGTGATAGTAGAATTGATACTTAGGAAGATATTTTTAAATATTATTGTTTTAAAATATTTTAGAAAAAAGTTTGAATTTTGATTAGTCCTATTAACTTGTAAGTAGTTATTTGTTGAACTCTTGTTACTTGAAGTTTCTTTAGTCATACACTATCAGCATGTTTCTGTGTGTGTTTGTTTTGTATCTTTATTTTTGAATCAAACACAAATTTGATTGACTTCATCAACAAGATCCAGCTCCTGGAGACTCTTTCATTTTAGTTGCACAACATGCTGAGTTGTCCCTCTTCTAGAGACTAAGGACACTGAAACTATCTTGCAATCCACATCTTCCTGGACTGAACAACAGTTGCTCATTCTCTTGATTCAATCTTTTGAGAGCCTTTTAGGTGTCCATCCATCGATTCTTCTTGTCTTTTTCTGTTTCAGTCTATACAGAATGAATAAATGATTTATTACATTTTTTTAGAAAATCAAACTTAAATTTATACATCTATTGATGTGGCTTTTGTTAGTGAAATTGGAAAACAAAAAATGTTTATTTAGATTGATTTGAAATAAAATCTCAGCAAAGACCACATCGTAGATTTTATTTTTAAATGACAATGTTGCTAAACTATAATTACCTTTTCCACATTCCCGACAACTTAAAATTCATTCCCAATCAAAACAACATCCCGGTCCTCGATCCCTGGCCCGACCCGACCCTGGAATGGTCCCGGCCCTGGTCTTTCCCGATGCAGTACAAAGCCAGTGTTACAGTGCCAGATAGCAACGGTCCCGAACGGTAACCACCACTACCCAGAAAAGCAGTTTTTTTTTTCCTTTCTTTCTTTTGTCTTTCTTTATTTTTTCCTTATTGTTACTATTACTCTATTAATTTTAGAATTGTATCTGTATTGTCTCTTTAAACAACTTTAAGGGGGGTGGCTTGATATATTTACCTTCTCTGTCATCACTACCACCTCTAAACCACAACCATCACCAACCCACAAGGGGAACCCGACCCCACCACGCCATCTATCCATCCCATGCCGACCATGTCATCACTTTTTTTTTTTTTTTTTTTCATTCTGTTCTCACATCACAGCTTTCTCTTGTCTCTGTTTCAACTAATTGCATCATTTACTTTAATTTAATTACTTTAAGTTTAAAGATCTATTAATTAATTGTTAGTTTCTTAACAACTTAATATCTAGTTACTAATTAAATAACTTACATTAAAAAGTTAGATAATTGTTATCAATGCATTGGGAATGTGGTCGTGAACTTTGATGTTTTCTAATCAGAGTTCTATCCATTGGAGCTGAATTGGGTACAGTCCTGGACATGTTGCTGGACATCCTGCCAGAGATGGAAGATGTGAGTAGCATTTGTTCATTCAACCTTTTTTTTTTTTCATTTTTGATAACCTCATTTCAACGATACCTTCCCCATTATTGACTCCTTCATTCAATGAGTCTGAATATTTTCTGGTCCAAAGTCTCGAAACAAAAGAAGTGATTCCGAGTCAGAGCTAAGAATGATAGTCCATCAGAGCCAGGCAGGTTGTATCATTGGAAGACAGGGATTTAAAGTCAAGGAACTCAGAGAGGTGAGTTGGTTTCACTTTGATTCAGTTTTCAGGCCATTTGAAGCCTGCACTTCAACTAACATCTATTGACACACTTTACAAAGGTTATATCAACTCGCTCTGTCTGTGTGGTAAAAAGCTAGTACACATTATTTTTCCGCCACCCAATTTCTGATCAAGCTGAAATTTCGCACAATTGTTTCTTTTACCTGATAACACAACAATAGATTCTTATAAATTAACTGATTAGTTAATTAACTATTGATAATTAACAAATTATTTTGTTTATCTCGAACAAGGGAAATAAATTATACTTAACTAAAGGGGTGGTATACGCTGAATTAGTCCCCATTATAGGTCGACGCTTTAAAGTAAGTTTAAACTAAACAATAGAAAAACTATTCAATCTTCTATTCTTATACACACCTCTATAGCAGAGTGATTAGAATGTTGGCTTGAGTCATGAGTTGGAATTCAGGTCATTCCCTTTTTTTTTTAAATAAATTCTTTTTAAAAAACAATAACTGAAATTCACCCTGGTATCCATTTTGTCCTCCCCCCCCCCCCTTTTTTTTTTTCCAGACTGGTCCAGATAGGTGTTATTGTCATAGCGTATTGAGAAATCTAAAAGCATATAATAGCTCTAAACAAAAACAAATCTGTAAAAATATTTCTAATCACACAGATTTATCTATGTAGGTCTTTAATCTATTACAAAGGTAATACATTTATATAAGTTTTATTTTTTTAAAAGTATTTTTTAAAATGTTTTTCTTGTTGCTTTTCAGAAAACTGGAGCCAATATCAAGGTGTATTCTACATGTTGTCCCAATTCCACAGATAGAGTTGTAGCTATTACAGGGAAACCAAAGATTGTTGTGGGCTGTATTGAAGAGATTATTGAATTGTTACAGCAGGTCAGATAGTTTTCTCATTTGGTTGCAAGCAAAGAAAGAATTTTATTTTGTGTGTTACTTTAGGACTTGACATTCATTGTGATCTTATTGAAATCTAGAACAGGATTTACTTGACCTATTTGCCTAAGCTGTTTAAAAAAAAAAAGGATTGATTTATTGTGTCAGTGTTAGGTCATCTAAGTGTCAGGGCTAGGTCATCTAAGTGTCAGGGCTAGGTCATCTAAGTGTCAATATTAGGTCGTCTAAGTGTCAATGTTAGGTCATCAAAGTTATAATGGGATTTTTTTTTTATAGTTTTAACTTAAGAATAAAAGGAATTCACAATCTGAAAGAGCTAGAGATGAATGGGCTGTGTCAGCTTTTCCAGTTACATTTAATAGATCCACCAATCTTTGAAGATGAAATAGATCAACTACAAGCCTTTCCTAAATCAGTCATAAAATGTGTTTCAGTTTCACAATGTCTCCCAATGTGTGTTTCTTTTCAAACTCACCAACATATTTCTTGGACAAGTTTCCAAACACATAGTCTCAGCTGGGTTTTTTTCTTGTTCCAGCTCCCCAGCCTTACAAGGACCTCATAACTTGACTTTAGAGACTTGTTCCAGTCTAGTTAGTAGGCATCCTCCTTTAACAGATTTGTTGAGTTTAATCCTATACTGACATAAATATACATTAAATTGGATAGAAAATAAGAAAAACATGCATATATGTATATTTCGTATTTTCTATACAGTCGTTTACCCCTGCAGCAGTAAATCTTTGTTTTTTTTTGAGTCTTTGAAATTAAATTGGATAACTTGTATTGCACTAGTTTCAAAGTAGGAAGCCACTGTTGAAATAAGCATACAGATAATGTTAAAATAACTGATAGATTGTGAACAAAATATATATATATTTGTATCTGCAGGCTCCCCCCAAAGGTCCCATCAACCCCTATGATCCATCCTTTAGTGATGAGTTCCTGGCGCCAGAGTATGGTGGCTTTATCACCGGCGACATCAGAGCTAGTAAAGGTTTGCCCAGAGGGGCAGCACCACCCCCTAGGGGGCTTAGAGGAGCCATGCGCGGTAGAATGTAAGTAGTATGACTTTGTATGTCTGCTTATGTTGTACCTATTTCATAGAATAAATCCTTTTGTCTTTTGATTTCACACTAAGCACATGATTTGTTTTTCATTCCAGGGGCATGGAGGGCTTTGGTATGGGTGGCGGCATGGACTTTGGTCGACGGGGAGGCATGCGTGGGGGCATGCGAGGAGGAAAATCTTTTGGAGGGGGCATGGGGGGTGACATGGAACCTTCCATGGGTCGAGGGGCAGCGTTTGGCAGAGGTGGATCAATGAGGTGGGTGATTTTTATTGTATTGTGCTTTTTTTCTTTTTGAACTCTTTCTGCCCCTCCCCATCTTAAACTCTTTGCATGCTCTGAAAGTGCAGCATCTCGGACACCAGTCTTAAGACATTGGTAGTCTGTTGTTATTCTCTGTTTAAATATGTCCGGTTCTAATATTAACCAGCTTTTAAAGTCCTGTCTGCACTCATCTTTAAGCAGTAGTTGCTGAACATTTTCTTTTGTCCTGAATTTCTTGTGAACTTCCAATGTCTCCTAACATTAGCAATATTTAGCTTTTAGTTCTAACATGATGTCTTGAAATCTTGTCAAACATAATCTTTAGAACTAAACTTTGTCAAGAGAATGACAATTTTTTTTTTTTTTCTTTTCTTTGAGCAGGAATATGAATGCCAATAATCTGGGTCTTGGCAGAGGTGAGAAGTTTAAACCTTTTTTTTTAAGGCATTTTCATAGGAGTTAGTTTTAAATGTCTCGCAATAATTTGTATCCCTGAATGTATTCTGTAAATTAGCATACAATAAATGTGTTTTCTGTGTCTTGTAGGTTTTGGAGGTGGTTTTGGTATGCAGCAAGACTTTAGTGGTGATATGGTAAGTGCTGTAGTTCTGCTACATACATACAAGTGTTTTTTGTGAATGTATTACTGGCCTCATTACAAAGATCTGACTTCTTGTGTTTTTATTTTAGACCAATCTTGGTGGGGGTCAAGGCATGGCCTTTGGTGACGAGGAATGTGAGACAACCCAAGTGACCATCCCTAAAGATGTGAGTTCAGTCTTTTAATACATTTCTCCAGATGGTAACCTCAGACTTAAACCAACTTGACTTATTGATAAGCTCTACAAATCTGAACCTTGTAATGTATCTTGTTCATAAGTGTCTTCTTTTTCTGGTGGTATCTGAGTGTCTTTCTAAAGAAGTAGTGATTTAAAGCCAGCTTGGGTTACCAGTTGTTGTATTTGCCCCAGATACCAGGATGTCAGGGCGAAATATTTTAGAGCCACTAATTTAAAAACATGCACTATTTACATTAGATTTTTACCAAATATTTAAATTTTTACTACCTTTACTATTTTAACTGTGAATAGACCTTGATTTTAATGATATGACTGTATAGAAGCTGGCCCTTGTTGTTTAGAGAGAGAGTAGTCCTTGGGGGACTGCAGGCACGACATGGCCTAAATTGTGCCGATGTGCCTCAAATAAAAAATCAAATCAAAGCAAATCTAAATTATCTGCAACTATTGATGTGCATTAGCTATAATGTTACATATAATGTACTGTGTAAGTGTAACCACTCTGCAGATCCACCCACAATTTTGTGTGAAACTCAATGAATGCAACCTATTGATTTTGTATTCTCAGCTTGCTGGAGCAATAATTGGCAAAGGAGGCAGTCGTATTACAGACATTAGGCGACGATCAGGTGCAATGATTGTCATCGATGAACCATTACCTGGATCTAATGATCGTATCATCAGCATCAGCGGCACCCCCGATCAAATTCAAAATGCTCAGTACCTGCTACAGATGAGGTGAGCTATTGAATTAGTACCTAGATGCTTGTCTAATATAGTTGCTAGATCTTATTTGACCATTAACCATCTACAGTCTAACCTTAGAATTCTGTTAGACCTTATGTCTTTAAGTAAAGTGTTAAATTTTGACTTTTAAGTAAAGTCGTAGACCTAAAGTGTTGGGATTTTTTTAAAGTTAACTCCCACACGAAATAAAAGTGAAGCCATTATTTTTTTGTTTCGTATAGTTCATTTTAATAATTTTACAAAAGAAGCAAAAATATTTCCATTAATGTAATTCCTTGATATATTCAAAATCACCCTAACTTTTAAAAGGAAATACAAAATAGAACTGCATGTCCAATTACCAGCACATGAAATTTGTTATGAACTAATCAATGCATGTAGCATGATACAAGATCTAATTCTTTTGTACTTATTAGTCATTTATTTATTGTAGAGAACAATCTTTTTGAAAGACTTTATAACCTTTTAAATAATGGGATTGAAACATGACATGTCGATTTGTGCCACAGAGAGATTTATTTTTCAACTTTTTTCTCTTTTTAACAGCTAGTTTATTGAGTAATTAGAAAGGAAAAAAAAACATTTTTTTGCGCTTTCAGCTTCTAAAACATTCTAAGCTTTTACTAATTCTTTTAGTCCTAATTTAGATTTAACATTCTCTCCTGAACAGTGTCAAGAGTACAGAATATCTTATGACTAATGCAATTTTGTAAAACTAGAATGTTTGACTAGTCACTTAAATGGGGGAGGAGGGGGGTATTGATGATTGAAAAGAAATTGTTCAAAAGCTTAAAAATTATTTTTAAGTTAACATTATCTTCTTATCTTATATAATACAGACGTTACTTCAAAAAAGAAGATGATTACGTCCTACGTAACGTCCTGTTAAATAGTTAAGCATGGCTTTTTTCATTTAGCAAGTGAATCTTAAACATGGGACTAGCAACCTTATATCTGTCTTTTGAGATGAAAGTAAATAGCAGTATCTTCACTAAACTAGTTGTCATGGACAGTGTGTATGAATACATTTAGTGTACTTTAGATTGGTATAGTAGATTTTTAGTGAACTAAATCCAGTATGACTAATATCTCTCAAGACTTTGCTCTTTGTACACCACTGCTAGACTCCTGCTTGAAATTCTCTGGTGACGGTTTCTTTCTGCACTAACTCTAACCCTGACTGTTGTGGTTTGGAAGACTAGTGATTTAGTTGTTTTGTAATGAGACCAACAATAAATCACAATCTTCTAGGACTACGGCAGTCACCTAACCTCTGATTGGCTTGGTGCATGTTACATTTACAGCAACAAATTAAGACTTACCTGCATGATTAGATAGATACACATCTGACCTGGAATGAAGCATGCAGCCTGCTTTCTGAAACAGATGAACAGAGAATTGGCAGATATACCAGATGACAAAGTTGCTAGGTTTCTGCACATTCAGTAGAATGCTGCACTGATAGTTCTAGACAAAATGCAATTCTGTTACTGCTTTCATGAGTACCTGTTGGCTGTGAAGGCTAGAGTCCACTACAAGGTGGCCACACTTTATCAGGGCATCAACAGTAAAGAAATGCCGGTGTACCTTAATAAACAGATCACGTGTCCCAAGAGCACCCACGATTCATGGAATCAACACTTTGAGTTGTGCAGCTGTTTTGCAGGCTTTTTCATTATGCAGACCAGATCTTTGGAACTCCCCATTGAGCTCAAACAACAGAACATTCAGATCTACCTTTTTTTTTTTTTTTAGATTACTTTAACTAATTGTATTTTTGTCTGTTATGTTCTTTTAGGGCCTTGAGCCTACATTATGTTTATTTAACATCCCTATATAGATAAAATTATTATGTAACTGAAAAAACTGAAAGATATGTCACTGAATGTCATTTATTTATTTTTTTTTAACTATGACCCAACTTAGGATTATTGAAGATTCTAGGGGGAAAGCTGTCACTTTAAAATGCTTATTGTTACAATTAGAAAACCTTCCAAGTTAAAGTTAAGAACTTGTTGAAATCAACATATGACTACAGTTCTCTGTTTGTTTTCTATTTCAGTGTCAAACAGAACTCCAACAAATTCTGAACCATCTAGTGATCATCACACAGATTTCTATATTTTTTTATAGTTTGATCTTATTGTCCCATTTTTGTCATCTCTTGCATTTGATACATTTTATCTTTTTTTTTTTTCAATTGATTTTGTTTTTAATGAAGTCAAGTTTCCATGTTATTTTAAACTAAATGTTGCCAAACATGTCATGATAGAGACTCATTTATTTCCTTGTATATAGGCTACCCTCATTTCAGATTTAGAATCATTGTTGGTTACAAAAGTGTTTATTTTGGTTTTATTTTGAAAGTTTCCTGGTCAGCCTGTTGAAAGTACAAATTCATGTAAAAACCAAATCTGTTGCCAGGTTGAATGTTGAGCAGTTTCAAAATGTGCTCAAATAAAACTAGTTGTTACTGTACACAAAAAATATAGTTCGTTTTAATTTTTTTTTTTTTGGAAGTAAATTCTGAATGAAACCAATTAAAGTCTGTTGAGTAAGACTGTCATTTTGAAGGTACTTCGCATTTTATAAAAACCCATTTAAATTTATCTAATATATAGGCCTAATACTTTTAGCACCATTGCCACTCTTAAATTAGTAAGTTTCCAAACTTTATCTGAGTTATTGCCCATATCAGTAAAAATGCTAATTGTATCCTATTCCCATACCAAATATTTTATGTGATTTTTGAACATCTTAAGAATACAAATTATTTAGAAACATCAGTGACTTAGATCAATCCAATAGCGAATAAAAATAAGAATCAAAATAAAGGACTCAATTCAAAATGTGTCAATATCTGTTTCAGTCTTTTCCAGCACCAGTCTACTGTCTCCCTTCTTGTTACCCAGTGGCTAATGAAACATTTTTAAGACAAATCTTCTGTTTACGCAATGGAAGGCTTTACACCTCACAAACATTTTGCTGCTGGGGGAGGGCATCCTGTTTTTACTCGGTACCGGTAGCCAAAAATTTTTAAAATGCTATTAATAAGGAGGAGGCACAGTGGCTGAGTGTTTTAAGTGTTTGGCTTCTGTACCAGAGGTTCTGGGTTTGAATCCTGGTAAAGACTGGGACTTTGAATCTTGGGATGTTTGGGTGTCCTCCCAGCACTAATTGATACCAAACATTAGTTGGGGGAAACTAAATGTCTCGACAAGCTCATTAACTGTGGGCCATATCAACAGATGACCTTGACATCATCTGTTCTATAGATCCCAAGGTCTGAAAGTGAACTTTCATTAGTAAATGACTTTAAGTACCGGTATTGAAAACTGTACTAAAACAACTAAAAAGTCATTAGAAAACAAATTAGGAACCATGAGATTAAAAAAACAAACAAATACTGGTATTGAAATATTTAAAAAAACTTGCTGCTGTTCTTACAACTGTTTAGATGACCTAATTTGTAGTTACAAGTTTGATCCCATGTTTACTATTTATCCAGCCAGATGAACTTATTTGTAGTTACAAGTTTGATCCCATGTTTACTATTTATCCAGCCAGATGAACTTATTTGTAGTTACAAGTTTGATCCCATGTTTACTATTTATCCAACCTCCTGGCTAATAGTTCTAGTTGTCCAGTTTCAGTCTTATAAGAGATTTAGCTTTGTGTTCATTTATTGATTAGCTTAACTGGTCAACTAAACTGTCCAACTTTGCACTCAATACCAGTACTGAGTCTTAACAAATATTTCTTACAGCTCTGTTTATTTTTTTTTCACTCGGATTTCCTTTCATAAATGTACATAATTAACTTCAATGAATCAGCCCTGGTTTGGCTAATATCAGGCTGTTTAGTGGTTAAAACTATACAATATTAAATCTGATTCTTAACATGTTTCTCCCTGTCTTCCCACACTGTAAAATGCTTGAGACTTCATTGTTAGATTACACCTAGAGTGGATGAGACCAAAGTAAAGTCAAGAAATGCTGTACGGCTAGCTAAAGAGTTGTTCACATTGTAAGTAGAGACATGGAGCCATATGTATAAACAAGTACTTACTTGCAGTGGTGGAAGAAATGAATACTGAAAAGAAGAATGCTTTTGAAGCTTTCAACCTTTCTCATGACAATTACAAGGCAAGTGAAAGATAGGGGTAAATACGTCCATTCAAAAACTAACAAAACAAAGCAGATTTAGAAATGAGAAATGTGTTTTATTGTCGCTGAAGAGTCCACAGACATATTTGATACCGCTAAAAATCTTGGTTTGCATTCTCGGCACCGTACAAACAACAGTTATGAGAAGTTAGTAGCCATGAGGGGCATACATGGGACCACCACTGGCGAAGTCATTACAGAGGATCTTTCTCTTTTTGGTAGAAATTAGTTGGAATGACTACTGATGGTGTCACAAGTATGGTTGACAGCAAGAGTTAAAAAGAGTCAAACTGAACCGGGCCCATGGGGCTGTATTAAAGTATTCACCAAATCTATGTGGCAAGGAGTTCAGTCTGGACCATGTGAAAATTCATCTGCTGCCAATGTGTCAAGTGCCCAGATGGAACTGCAATTTAAACAGATTGCTTACAAAGCCAGACATTACTCCTTGTCAAATTTCACTTGATGCAGATAATTGATTTCCACTCTAGGCTACCTGAAAAACTTTTCTAAATCTCCAAAAACAAGCGTTAAGGATGATCACAACAATTACAAGCATTATTAGTGAGGACAAAACATTTCACTGATGAATTGGGTGAAACTCATGTTATTGCCTCACGGAGGAACACCTACATTTCTAGATTTTACTCAGACCCAGTGTCTCACCTGTGCAGCCGTATATTTAAAAGTTGATTTAGGATAAACTTCTCAAGAATTAATGTAAGAACTAGATTCACAGGTTTCTAATGAAAATTGTTTATTGTCTATTTCCTTTTTTTTAAAACCTTTTTGTTGATGTGGCCCGTGGCACAAGTGTTGAAAATAATGCGTAGGACGTAATTATCTTCTTTTTTGAAGTAACGTCTGTATCATATAAGATAAGATAAAATGGCCTACCGGCCTGAAAGAGGTTGGGCATCACTGTTCTAAAACCTTGGTGTGTGTGTGTGTGTGTGGGGGGGTGTAATAATGTATATACATACAAAACACCAAGTATTGATTCAATTATATGAACAATAGTTTATTTAAAGTCTGGAATGTTTTCTTGACATAAAATGACATTATAAAATATAAATTAAAAATTTGAGTTGTATAGAATATAAAAATATTTACATCAAAACATTTCAACAAAGTTAAAGATATGTATTATTGATTGATGGCATTAATTTACCAGACAGGGATCCCCCAATGTTAAAACTAATCAAGTGTTATTTATTATGCACTAGAGAACCAATAGGATCTAACGGTTTCTACTTGTGACCAACATCTACAAAAGTGGACTATGAAAAACTGGTTTTGACAATTGTGCCTAATGAAGAAATTCAGTTTGAATAACTAAACAGTGGTAGACCTGGCTGGACTGATTTATTACTATTTGAGCTTAATAACAAGATCATTTTAAACTAATAGTAACATGGGATGGTGGTATGATTATTGGATAGCCCCAGCTGAAGGCCCTAGTTATGAGTCAGCATTTTGAGTTGAGGACTAGGCTCCAATATATAGCTTAACAAAATTTAAACCCCCCAAATGGCCACTTCTTACACACATTAAGGCCAACAAAAACTTTGACCATATTAAAAGATTATTTATGAAAGTATATGAAGTAATGGGTGGCTGCCAGGTCATGTGGTATATGCTTCAGACTGTAGTCACAATGGTGCAGAGTTCAAACCCTGCCTTTGGTCATTTCCTGCCTTACGCAGGAGATTTGGGTTAGGACATAAAAAAAACCCATCCACAACCTATTAAACTTGACAATAGAACAATATGGTTCTACCAGAATTCAATGTCTCAAACTACTCTTAAGTTCAGCTAAGACTGGAGTCAACAATTATCTTATAGACATGATACATGGAATGATATGTGGAATGTTACTTCAACAAATTGACTTCAAATCTTGTCAAACAACCCTCCCTCCCCAGAGATGAATAATCCCAGAGCAGTTTTTCAGACTTCCATTTTGGTTTATAGAAAGCTCTAGAAATACTAGGAACCCTTGAAATATTTCATTAAGAGATCAAACTGTACAAGATGTCAATATTTTATAGTGTTAGAAACAAAAAAAAGCTCAATCAAGAAGAACTTGAGATTTCAAAGCAAAATGGTTGATACAAAGCATATTAAAAAAAAATATGTCAAAACACAATGTCAACTATTAAAAATGTTTGTTCTACAAACTGATGCTACAGATCAAAAAGTGTATGTACAGGCATTGACTATATACAAAAAAAGGAAACTTTCCCTAGCTAACTTTACAAAAAGTACTGCTTCAGCTCTGATGTTTAAGGCCTCTGTTAGTTACAGAAAAAAAAAGATAACAAAAAACTAAGGCATCCAAAAAAAACTAATGCATTGAGGCCATGACTCATGGATGAAGTGATGCAGAGAGCAATCAAGAATTCTCTTCTAAATTCTGACCTGCTCCATACATATCAGCCAACCTGGCAAACTTGGGTCCCCAGCCACTGAGATAGTCATAGTCCTGGCTAGCATCACTACTGCTGGTGTTGAGAGAGCTTAGACTGCCTGCGTCACTATTGGCACCTTCAAAGTCGTACTGGCGGGTGCTGTCGGCGAAGGGATCATCATCCTCGGCGTCCTTGATCCTGTTGTCAATAAAAGTTCCGACGTCTGGTCTGTCTAGACGAGGCTGAGCTTCAGCTCTAGGAGCATCTGAAAGACAAACACGAAATATAATGACATCCATGACACAACAATTTCAACGTGGCTGAACAAAGCCAATAAAAACATCTAAACGCAATCACAACAAATCTATGCAAATAAATTCACATGAGAGTAATTCCAAAAAAGATTTATGGAACAATGTCATAAACTTATGAGAGACAAAACAAGTGGTACAGATTGTAGTGCATTAATTGCTGCATTATTATTAAAGCTTTTATATAGCGCTACTTTCATACTTATAGCATGCTCAGAGCGCTTTTGTGGACCAGTTGGGGGGGGGGGGGTATCTAGGAGTTGGTTTTCCGTGGTGCCTTTAGGCGCTCAGTAAACACAACTCTGCCCAAGTCGGGTGTCGAACCTCGAGCCCTCTTCTAGGTAGCCAAGCCAAGCTCAAGTGCACTTGGCCTCTCGACCACGCTTCCCACAGTGCATGTCCAAAGTGTGACTTGAACATAAGCTAAATAAAGTTGTTGGTTATCAGATGACTGTCCACCAAGAAGCAATCTTGCTCCAGTTATTATTCCAAAAAGCGATAAAGCGATAGAGTGCAACATGCGTGGGAAATGTACGCTTATGGTCATATCTTTAGTATGTTGTTTTGTATCTGTAGTAGGTTGTATAAAGACCAACCAGTATGTCCATAGTTTCCATTATGTTATGTTTATGAGTAAATAAATTTTGTATACCCCGCACCCTTGTATGCCCCCTATAGCAGCCATTCGTTTGTGTACGACCTGTGGGTTTTATGTTATGAATGGCTGCCTGGTCGTGCAGTTTGCGCGCTGGACTGTCGTTCAGATTTATCGATGGTCCAGGGTTCAAACCCTGCCCGCTCCCATCCCCCGTCGTCCTGCGGGAGGTTTGGACTAGGAAGTAATTATCTTCAACTCTTAAGGAACATCCGAAACATGTAAAACATTTTACATGTACAAAAAGTATGGTAATCAAACATGGAAACATGGCCCACCTTTTTTAAAACTTTAATGGACCTCATTCACCAATCGTAAACAAACAACATTTAGTCACGTGATCTTATTGATAAAACAACGAAATAAACTGTCACGTGACAACCATCATGAATTAAACATTAGATCGTAAATTATATAGAAGAGATAGAGCACCACGTGGCTAAATGTTGTTTGTTTACGATTGGTGAATGAGGTCCATTTGGAAGTTATCAGAAAGGGGGAGACTATTACCTCATTGAAAGAACATATTCACTATTTTTTTTTGGATTGTCAACATTTTATAGCATGGCCTAGCATGCAAAACTTCCTCAAGTCTAAATTATTAATTTTTCTTTTATTAATAATAATTTGAATGACTGCTAGTGTCTAGCACAAACTTTAATTTAAACATTTCATGGAAAAAGTTTGTATAAAGGAGCTTCTATTATTTCATAAACAGTTCACACAGGAAGTTACTAGGACTTACTGAAATAAAAAAAAAACAACTAAAGAGCCAATAACTTTGACTTTAGAAAAATAACTAAAAAACAAACTGAATAGGGAAAAGGAAAACGTGGCATTTGTCAAAAGGGTAAATTTTGTTTTTTAAACAAATAAGTCATCTTATTGCAGACATTCCTTCAAAGTGGAAGATAATTCTCTGCTCCATGAGTAAGATGCTGAAATTAGAAAGTTCTCAGGCAAGCTAAAAACTGAGCTCTACAAGAGAAATGTTTTGTTCAACGTTTGCTGGTTGCTTACTTTTACGAGTCATTTCATCTGCCTTGTCTGGGTAAAAGTTTGGACGCGCCATAGTTTCAAGACTTGGTTTCTGGAGCAATGTTAAGTCATAAGCATCATGATCCTCCTCACCTTAAGAAACAAAACAAGAGAAACATAAACAAATACTTAAAAAAAACAAAAAACAAAGCTTATATTAAGTGTAAAAGTATCAGCTTGTTTAGATCAGTCGGGTCATTCAATATGTCACAGATCTAGACTAACAAGAATACATCTGCATTAAGAATACATCTGTGATTAGAAATATTTTTACCAATGTGTTTTTGTTTAGTGCAATGTCATGCTTTTAGCTTTCTCAATGTGCTCTGATCCTATCAGCTGTCTGGACCAGTTGGGCAAGGGGAAGGGTGGAAGGGGAGAGTATCTGTGTGAATGTTTCCGTGATTGCTTTTTCTTTCCCTTGTTTGATACTAAACAAATAATTAATTATCAATAGTTAATTAGCTGTTGTTGTTTTTTTTTTAAATTGATTCTTGTTTTGTCAGATACAAGAAATAATAATGCAAATTTCAACTTGACCCAAGATTGGATGTGGGAGAAATAATGTGAACAAATTTTTCACAAGACAGAGTGAGTTGACCATTGTAATAACTAGGTCGTAGGTCATCTACTCTCTACACCAAATTAGTTTAAAGTGAACAGAATAACATAAAAGAGTTGCTAGTTTTAGGAAAAAAACAACTCACCAGCCCCCTCCTCATCATAAAACATCACATTCTCTCTAATGTAATCATCATCAGGATCAACCTCCAGGACAAACTTTTCTTTTTCTTCTGGTTTTCTCCTGATACAAATGAAGACCAACAACAGGATGACCAGAACTGAAGAAAACATCAAAGTTGGCAACAATTAGATTTGGTTAGTATTGTCTTCATGTGCTTCAATACAAGAATCAAGTTTTAAAACATCACAGTTGGCAACAATTAGATTTGGTTAGTATTGTCTTCATGTGCTTCAATACAAGAATCAAGTTTTAAAACATCACAGTTGGCAACAATTAGATTTGGTTAGTATTGTCTTCATGTGCTTCAATACAAGAATCAAGTTTTAAAACATCACAGTTGGCAACAATTAGATTTGGTTAGTGTTGTCTTCATGTGCATAGAATGAGCTCAATACATGAATCAAGTTTGAAATGTACTTTGAATAAATGTATCACTACTGGCAACAGTTATCAAGAGCTTAGAAACTTTGAAAATGTTGATGATGAAATAACTAAATGGACTTAGTTTATAAACTAAACTACTGGAAAGCAAAGTACTTACTGAGTAAGACAATACAAGCAATGACTATGCCTGCGATGGCACCACCCGAGAGTGAGGAATCATCTACTATGGCCATTGTGCCACACACGTCTCCAGACCAGCCAGAAAGACATTGGCATGAGATTTGGTTGTTGATCACTTGACAGGTGCCGCCATTTAAACATGGACTAGACTGGCATAAAGAAACACAGCCAGTGGTATCCATAATGTAGCCTGGAACACACCTAGAGACAAGAAGAGGAGACATTACATACACTAATGAATCATACTTTAGTTCATATGTTTGATGGACAGCTGGTCATGTCTTACAAGTCTGAGACTGTAACAATGCTCCCAGGATTCAATCTCCTGTTATCCCGCATGAAGTTTAGGCTAAAAAATAATAATCTTCATTTCTCGAATATCCTATAGGTCATGAGCAGCCTAATAAATATCTAGAGTCCTTGGTCAGGTAAATATCAAACCAGTTTTTAGAAATAAAAAAAAAAAGATTATAGAGAGATAAGGAGAGGTAGAAACAATGACATGCTAGTTTAGTTGACAATAGTGGTACACGCTTGATTGAATATTAGGACAGAAATATCTAGTTGCAAAGTTTCAAGACAAGGAAATGATTGGTCTAAGTAAACAAAGATATGGCTGACTTGTCTAATCAGATTGTACCTGCATTTATACATCTCCCAGAGAGGGTAACATTCTTGATTGGGTGGACATGCTGGAACATTTGCGCAGTCATTACGTATACATCCCTCTACTACATTGGCAGAGTCATACAAAGCAAGTCCAGACAGAGCTTCACTATTCTGAGCTTTGGTCATGGGGAGCCAGTTATCACTGAGTCGAATGTCACGCACACAAGCTGTAGGGAAAAAAATACTTTAAAGTAACTCATACAACTTGAGGAAAGATTTCTAATTAGTCAGGCTTATCAAACAAACTAGTCACAGGATCTTGTTCAGTCTTACGGTTGTTAGTTAAGTTATCCTAATGCATTACTTCTAGACTAGGCCTAGCAGTCACTGTAAGAATGAAGCGATGAAATCGGCTAGATCTACATCAGCTTACAGTATTGTTGAGAAGAGTGAGGTAGGCATGGTCTCAAAACATTATCTCAAAAAAGACTTTTTTTTTTGTTAGTTGTAAAGAATTGAGTGTCTAATTTATTAACTGCAAACTTTTCTAATCATCTAAATAAAAAATGGTATAATGTTTACAATTACAACTTTGTATGCAAATTTAAATATGTCCATAACTCAAATTTTAAAAATTAGAAATTCCCTTTAAGGATGAATGCAGTGTTTCACATAACCACAAGCAATATATCCCCTAATATCTGTGTCAGGTTGGATTTACAACTTTACAATTATAATTTATGACTGAAGTCAAAACTTACTGCTGAATAAATCATCGGGTACTGAGCTTGGTGCAGTGTTGACAGGCAGGATGCTGCCCCCAACACTAAAGTAGGTCAACATTCGGAAGAAGACACTAAGACTGGGTATGGCCATCTGATAGTTGTAGTTGCGTCCTTCACCGCCATCCAAACTTAATAAAAACTCAGAACCGTATCTCTCCATTCGGACAGTATGCCACTGGCCATTATTGGCAGTGGCATTAAACAAAGCCAATCTTTTCTCCCCTGCTCCCATGTTGTAGACTAGAGTCAATCTGCCGGAGTTGAGCTGAAGAGAAATGAAGAAGAACAGTCGTCAGCAAACATCAGACAATCATACAACCAAAGAGCAAGTCAAATAAGACTTGATGCAAACGTACATAGGCTATTCATATATCTGATCTGAAATATTGTTAAGGTTGGAGCGTGAATGTAGAATGATGCAAATGGAGGTATGGAAGGAAGCCACAAACTATGGACATGATCAAAGTTTCCAACTCTTGGGAGACCATTTCTGATAAGAATATTCAAGTGTTTGTAAAGTAGAACCTGACAGTGTTGACTTATACTTGTGGCTTAACAAATGTTAATGATCCATCAGGCAAATGATATTATCAATCTATATCAGAGGTGGGCAAAATACAGCTCGTGGGCCACATGCGGCCCACTGAACTGTTTTATGCAGCCCGCAGACACCTACAGAAATCAGGTGTGTCCACAGTATATAAATATAAAAATGCAAATATATAAAAAATAATTCTAAATATTTGTATAAACTATTGAAACTGCCTCATATGAAGTTTCAAGTAAACATAGATTATGCTTATTGTACGAAAAGGTTGCCCACCCCTGACCTATATAATAAGGCTAGTCTTCGAGTCCGAAGATTAGTGAGGAATGCATTATTTCCAGTGGCTGCGCAGTCCCAGCTGAGACCTACATATTTTGCCACATCCAGGGCAAGAATAACCATTGTCCGCCGATGGTCGATTTAGATTTTCTTTTCGCCGTCTGCGTTTGTCCTCGGCCTTCGTGAGTGACCTTGACCTCCTTCGTGAGTGACCATAATTCTAGGTTTAATTACGCATTAAAGCATTTTAAAAAGATATTGATTTATCTAACGTGTCCTGAACAGACAGGGGCTGGCTTAGAAAGTAATACTAGAACCATGGCAAACAATTTGGTGGCCCAGACTATGACGGATGTTAACTCTTTCTCTCCGTAATTATTGTCCCATGTTTTGACGGATTTCTTCATTTTACTCATTACTATTTCACTAACCTGTTATGATTGGGCTTCAATAGCTTTGTCCATTGTTATCAGAAAATGTTTTATTCTTAATGGTATATGATTAAAGGGGATGTAGGCTCTTTTTATATAACACAAAAAAAAATAGTTTATAAAATTATTTAATGAGGTCAGATCAACGATGGGATCGTTGATTAGGAGAGAAAGAGTTAATAAGCTGTCTTAGTGTAGCTTGTCCTCAACTCACCTGTAACAAGATGGAGTTCTGGGCAGCATTGGTCAACAAGAAGAGAGTACCAGAAGTCTTGCGTGTTCTAAACATCATCTGGAAGCTCATTTTCTTCACCGTTAGTTCAATGATGGGTGCACTGACACTCCACTTCAAGTAACTCTGTTGTTTTAAGTCTATTATTGGGGCCTCTGGAATCAGACACACAAGCCATCAACTCAAAGTCTAGCTTACTTAATCATAAAAGTAATATATTATCCTTGAGGAACTTTGAGCTATAAGTGTAAATTACATATAACAATACACTATATAAGCACACAAAACAGACTGACCTTTAGCACACTGATTCCCATACCATCCTGAGGCACAGCGACAAGAAGCTTTCTGAACTGTAGGCAACCATACAGAGTCACAGGTAGCATTCTGTCCACACACAGGCTGGCTGGAGCTCTCTCCACAAGCTCTCGCTTCATTGGAACACCCATTAGTACCAGAGCCCCAATTAGGAATGTTAAAACTCAGATCATACAGCTGAAACAACGAAACAATTCCTGTCAATACAGTGCCACTACAACTCTCTCACACTCATTAAGAGAATGAAAATGTAAGACTTAATTATCTTATTCATTCAAGGAATATCTGTAATTTAAATAATAAGATTAGACTGTTGTTAAAACTGAATGCATGAACTAGATTGCTACCTTTGTATTGTGGACGAGATTCCGAAGGCATCCACTAAATCCTGTGGCTGAAGACTGATACTGACCACCTAACTGAAGGAAAGACTGGACATTGAGAAGAACATCAGGACCAGGCACAGTGTCTGACCGTCTGCAGGAACTCCAGTCACTGACAGTACCATTGCTGGAGGCACCGTTTAGAGCTGTCTCGCAATGGTCAATTGTCATGGTCACAATCTGTCAAAGCACAAGTTGAAACATTGACTAACATGACATGATACGACGGAACCATTCATTGTATCAAGAAATATCGTGGAAAAGAAAACAAAAAGATGAATTCACAATTTTTATCAAATGTCAGAGTTTAACTGAAACAGTGCATGTAGGCTAAGTTAAACCTGGGTTTTCACTGAATATAAATATTTTAATACAAGTAATATTTGTAAATGATTTCAAATGTAATCTATTTGAATAAAAGTCTTAGTAAATATCTACTATTGTAAATTATGCAAGATTCAAATGTGATCTTGATGTCTTTCTAATGTAGACGTAGACTATACTATTCATGCTCCTAATGTAGGCTCTATTTGTCTACACAAAGTTTCTCTAGTCTACCTGGTTGTCTCTGTCTATGTCTATATGATGCCATTTCCCATCATTCAGTTTGGCTGTGCTACTTGGTAGAGTGAGAGACAGCTAGAAGAAAGAAAGAAAACTTCTTGTTAGATTCAGCTAAAGAATTGGGTGATAGAAAATTGACATCAACCCAGCAATAAATTAACAATAAGCAGATTCTGATGGAAACATTGTCATGAGGAAAAAATACAATTTCAATATCAAGTTCAGGAAACTAAACAAATACATAAACTTATTTCATTAGCTCTAACTAAACAATCAAACACATGATCTTACTTCTCTAGTTCCAAGATTAATCTTGAGTACTGGCAATCCTCCACTCAGTGTTAGACTCAGGAAATCTGATGGCCCCTAAATGACAAGATTGACCTATGCATTACACTTAATCCTCATTACATATTTATTTACTCCAAAACAGATTCTCTTATCTTATCTTATATAATACAGACGTTACATCAAAAAAGAAGATGATTACTTCCTACGCGACATGCATTTAGTCATGCATATTAACTGATGACTTCAATTCTGCCAAGTCACTGGTTTTCCTGGCTGACTCAGACAACCCATTCCTTGCTCTAATAGCACTAGGGAAGAAGGAGCATTTGTACAAATTTGTCCTAGCATATGGGACGAGGAATGTGCCTTCTTAGTTAAAGAGTTGTTGTTTTTTTAATAAGCTTATTACATCCTATTCAATCATTCATTTGTGTAAATAAAACATTGCTTGAGTCTTTATTTAACTGACTAGACCAGACAAGTCACTCCACACTTAACTGACAAAACAAACACAAGCAATGTGTACCTGTGCAGTTGTACTAAGTGGACCACTGTACATGATGACACCATTCTCCTGTGTTGTGATAAAATCTATACTTGTCCTGCCTTCTGAGCACACGGAGAGGCTGTCATAGAAAGCTATACTAGAACCATCAAAAGTATGTCGCCTCTGTTGACACCGTGGCCCATCATAGCCAGGTGGACAAGTACAACTGTAACAAACATCAAGGAAGAACATAAGTTAAAGTATCAAGTACTGTCTAATAATTAGAGAGATGAATCAGCTAGTACAACTGTAACAAAAATCAAGGAAGAACATAAGTTAAAGTATCAAGTACTGTCTAATAATTAGAGAGATGAATCAGCTAGTACAACTGTACAAAAATCAAGGAAGAACATAAATTAAAGTATCAAGTACTGTCTAATAATTAAAGAGATGAATCAACTAGTACAACTGTAACAAAAATCAAGGAAGAACATAAATTAAAGTATCAAGTACTGTCTAATAATTAGAGAGATGAATCAGCTAGTACAACTGTACAAAAATCAAGGAAGAACATAAATTTAAGTATCAAGTACTGTCTAATAATTAGAGAGATGAATCAGCTAGTACAACTGTACAAAAATCAAGGAAGAACATAAATTTAAGTATCAGGTACTGTCTAATAATTAGAGAGATAAATCAGCTAGTACAGCAGTACAAAAATCAAGGAAGAACATAAATTAAAGTATCAGGTACTGCCTAATAATTAGAGAGATAAATCAGCTAGTATATAAATTGTACATCCCCTACTAGGCTAAGTATGTTACCATAACAACAACTAGTAAAAGGGAAAGTTACCTCAATGTGCCCCAGTCATCCTGGACACATGTACCACCATTAAAACAGTAGTCTCCCCTACAAACTTCTGGCTCTGGGAAAACTGAATCAATGCAGCCAGCCTCGGCAGACAAGGATGTCTTCATCAGGAGGTAACTGGTGCCGTTTGCATTGACCAGGTAAGGTTGCTGGTTGAAATTAAAGTCTGTGTAACATCCATCATCGTACAGCTCATCCATGCACAGATTAATTGGGACTTGTACTACAGTCACTCCAACAGCCTTCTCAAACTAGATAAACATAATACAAAATAACTCGATCGATGACCATTGAAAGATAAAAAAAAAAAAAAACAAATATAACATGCAAAGGAGAAAAGAGTCATTGCAGTGTATGTCTAGAGACTGTGTAGAAAGCACTTACCTCCCCCTGATTTAACATGATAGCACTCTCTATCTGCGATGGATTGGAATAAGGGCTACCATGGACAGAATAGTGAACATCCAAGTAGCCATCTCCATCAGTTAGGGAAACAATTTGTACATTATCCTTGCTGTTGTAGCCCAACAGACTGGCCAGTTTGGTTCTAAACTTATCGTAGGCGTTAGTTGCGGTAGGCCCAGAGCCTGAAGTAGTTACAAACTCTTCGGCAGTCATACCTGCAAAATGAAGCGAAGAATGTGGCAGGTAGGATTTGATAGGAAGTCCCTGACCAAATATAAGTCAATCACATTATCATCATTATAGATGTACACTGTCAACAATAAATGTTTCATCAAAGAAAAACATTGCATATATTCCTGACTTAAAGAGTCACAATCATTTTAAAAGTGATCTGGTTTATAGAACTGAAACAATTACTTGATTTCTTTTTTATTTACAAGAGCAAAAGGAACCAAGAAAATCTTAACTCTGTTTTTGTGTTACATAAAAGTTGTTACAATAAAGTTGATCGTTTTTTTTTTGTTTTTTTTTTGGGGGGGGGGGGAGATCCCAGAGCTCTAGATGTTGTCACTGGATCTATTTTTAATGCTCAGATTTGAACAGCTCTTGTGTGAGCCTGATGCAAGGTTTTCATTCTGACTTTCACATGAAAGTTGATTTCAATCAAGTTGTTCCAGCATTAAATGTTCACTGTCAAATACATCCAATTACATTTAGCCAGTTGTTTATAATCAAGCAACATATATGTGTAAATCACAGGACTAGCTGAACACACTCTCAGAGTATACATACTATTAGAATTGTGTGTGTAGTTTACAATTGAAATATTGCCAAGAATTGTGTGTGTAGTTTTCAATTGAAATATTGCCAAGAATTGTGTGTGTAGTTTACAACTGAAATACTGCCAAGAATTGTGTGTGTAGTTTTCAACTGAAATACTGCCAAGAATTGTGTGTGTAGTTTACAACTGAAATACTGCCAAGAATTTATTATCCTGTAGACTTTGAATACTGACAAGCAATAATTATGTATGTCTATGTGTTGTCTACAACTGGTCTCTAAAAAAATAAGATTTCCACCAACCACTAAGTCGAATCGATCCAGACTTCATGACGGCCTCATCACTAAGTTGTTGGACTGTAACTGTCACACTCCCTGTTACAGTTGAGGAAAATTTCTTGTCATAGACTGTCACCTGAAACACAAAATGGGCAGCCATTCAAACTATTAACATGTGACTTGGATCCCTTGATTACTGCTTATTTTATTCTATCACATTTTTATAATAAAGAATAATCTTATCATTCATCTTATTGGGAATGATTAGACAAAGTCAGGATAATAGCCAATTGAGTTATTGACATGGTGAAAATAAACCTACATTCTGGGTTTTAAGAAGAAACAAAACTTTAAAGAACAATTAGGAATTTAAATTTATTTTCCTTCATTGTAATTCATCAGTTCAAAATTATGTTTTATTTTATTATTTCTTTTGTATGCTTAAAATGAACATTGTCAATTCTCCTGTCAACATTATATCCCATGTCTTACATTTGACAGTATACATCACTTTAGTTATAGCAAAGAAATCCCCATTGTAATCCCTGATGAACAAACCCTTTTTATCTTAATGTGTTGCCAACTAAAAAGATGTCTATTTAATCTCAGATTTTTGTTTTTTTTTATTTACCTGAAAATTATATGTCCCTACAGGAACACCTTTCTTCATGGTGAGCATCCCAGTGTCTGGAGCCACACTGAACACAGGAATGAGAAAAGAATGACAAGGAAGTTTAATCACCAAAACACTCAATGTTATTGAAGTAGCTGAACATTGGACACAGTAAGAACGCAAGGATAAATACGTTGCTACAGTCATGTCTTTAATTCTAATGATTCGCTATTCATGATCTTATCTTATATAATACAGACGTTACTTCAAAAAAGAACGTGATTACGTCCTACGCATCATGCATCCAGTCATGCTTGTTAACCAATGACTTAATTTCTGCCAAGTCACTGGTTTTCCTGGCTAGCTCAGGCAACCCATTCCATGCTCTAATAGCACTAGGGAAGAAGGAGCATTTGTACAAATTTGTCCTAGCATATGGGACGAGGAATGTGCCTTTATCTTTGTGTCTTTCAGAGTATTTTATTAAATTTTGTTTTTGTATTTGAAGATTATGGTTCAGTGTTTTATGTATGATTGCTACTTTACCTTTGAGCCTTCTGTCCTGAAGGCTTTCTAAATTTAGTGATTTTACTAATGGTGTTACTCTAGTCAAATGTGAATATTCGTTTGTTATGAATCTCACTGCTCTATTTTGTGACTGTTCCAGTTTTTTAACATTTTCTTGAGTTGAGGGGTCCCTAACAGAGGATGCATATTCTATTATATTGGCCTAACCAAGGGTTAAATAACATTTTAGTTTTATGTTCTTATTTGATTTATCGAAATTTCTTTTAATAAACCCTAAGGCTTCGTTAGATTTTCGGATCGTTTCATCAATTGGATGTCTCAAGACACTCACCTCTGTCCAACACCAAAACTGTCTTTGTTTTCTTAGCAAGATTAAAGTGAACTAAGATCAACTTGATAACCAGCATGCTTTAAGACTTTACCTGAAATAGTTTTGTAAGGTAGCTGGTAGAAGATTGTTAAATGTTTTGTCAGGCAAGTCCCAATCATCAGGGTCATCGACATAGACTCTACCAATCTGCGCATCAGATAACTGACCTGAAGAAAGAATGAAGCAAATCATAGTTTAAACAAAACAGAATTACAAAATGAATAGGTTATAATGCACTTAAAAGTAATAAACACTCATAAACCAAGTTTACCTTCATAGTTGTAAACATAAATATTTTGGTGTCCAGACTTCTGATCATTGTCATTCTCATCACCAATGACTATAGTCAGAGTGTTGGTGGCAGTTCTAGAGTCTTGCTTGCCATTTCTGTCCCACATGACAATGGGTAGCAGATAATATTTTGCTTGCTCGCGATCAAATCTGACAACCTTTGTTCTAATGGTGGCTGTGCCTTTGTTTCCATCAGCATCTGAGGACAGACAAAGTACTATAGTAATGGTTCAAATGATGGCAGTATCCCTAGTGTTCACAAACACTCAAAAAGTTCTATAAAAAGTTACATGGAAACAAGAAAAATAAAATAAAAACTTAAAAAAAAAAAAAAAAAGCTTATACCAAGCAATTACTTTGGATCAGTCATCAAATTTGTAATAGATTTAGACTAATAAATCTGTGCGATTAGAAATATTTTTACCCATTGATTTTGTTTAGCACTATTTCATGCTTTCTCAATACGCTATGATCCTATCACTTGCCTGGACCAGTTGGGAAAGGGGTGGGGGAGAAAGAAGGAGGTATTTGGGTGATCGCTTTTTAAATGCTTTTATGAAATAAAAAATAGTAAAAGGGAACAGCTTAAAATTCAAACTCAGTGCTTAAACCTCCCCAAGCTAGCAAAATAAAAACATTTTATAATTATTTATTGTTGACTACAAACTTAAAAGCAGCAACCTATAACGGGGAATAATTCAGCTTATCCCACCACATCAGTCAAGTACAATTTCTTTCCCTTGTTAAAGATACTAAACAAAATAATAAATTACTAATAGTTAATAACTAATTTTCTTTTTCAATGACTCTTGTGTTGTCAGGTAAAAGAAATAATTGTGCAAAATTTCAGCTTGGTCCGAGATTGGATGTCTGAGAGATAATGTGTACAAACTTTTTGCCAGACAGACAGACAGAGTGAGTTGCTATAAGCTTTGTAAAAATTGAGATTTTATCAGCTAAATTTGTAACTATTTTATCTTTTTCAGGGCAGCTGCTTCAACGCTACAAGGTAACCAAATAGGAAACTATCTAAGCCGCTTGTCTATCAATGCAAATGTTAAAGGTCGTGTCTGTTAACTATAAAAATAAACATCGTTAAGCATGCATTTTGATTGACTGTCCACCAATATGTACACAAGTAAACTTCAGACAACCCGTAATACTATTTTATTCCAAAGAAATTATTTACATCGAGTTTTATCGGAAAAAAATGTAAGTATTTGACTTACTTTGGTTATAAGTCAACTTACTTTGGTTATAGGTCAAACTAAAAAACTGGCATGCTGGTACATCACAGGAGTCGGGAAGTTTAAATCCAAATGGTGGTCCATTGTCAGGTGTATCTGGATCCTTGGCAAAGATTTCTACAACCAATGTATTATCAAAGTTTTGATTCTCTGGAACAACTGGTCGGTAGTCGTCTTTGAAGGATGGAGCATTGTCATTGATGTCAGCCAGAAGAACTGACAGCATAGCAGAACTACTTAATGGAATCTCACCTAGAACAATGAGATAGATTCACTGTTAGTGTTGTCTTGACTTTTTCCTTTATCTTTCTACCAATACTGAAATACTTGTTTTTCTACCAATGATGAAATACTTGTTTTTCTACCAATACTGAAATACTTGTTTTTCTACCAATACTGAAATACTTGTTTTTCTACCAATACTGAAATACTTGTTTTTCTACCAATACTGAAATACTTGTTTTTCTACCAATACTGAAATACTTGTTTTTCTACCAATGATGAAATACTTGTTTTTCTACCAATACTGAAATAGTTGTTTTTCTATCAATACTGAAATACTTGTTTTTCTACCAATGATGAAATACTTGTTTTTCTACCAATACTGAAATAGTTGTTTTTCTATCAATACTGAAATAGTTGTTTTTCTACCAATACTGAAATAGTTGTTTTTCTATCAATACTGAAATACTTGTTTTTCTACCAATGATGAAATACTTGTTTTTCTACCAATACTGAAATAGTTGTTTTTCTATCAATACTGAAATACTTGTTTTTCTACCAATACTGAAATACTTGTTTTTCTACCAATGATGAAATACTTGTTTTTCTACCAATACTGAAATACTTGTTTTTCTACCAATACTGAAATACTTGTTTTTCAATCAATGTTAAAACAGTTGCATATTCTACCAATGTATGAACACTTTCTATATTAATGAATTAAACTCCTTGAACAAAAGAGTACAGAGCAAAGAAAATTGGGTCAAATAAAAGTCTCTAGTCTTCAGTAAGTTGATTTAGAAAAAAAAGAATGGTCCAGACGGCCTGGAAAAATGTACAGATACTGTGCACTGACCTTTATCAGTAGCAAGAATAATGAGTCGTCTAACGTCTGAGACTTCTCTGTCCACAGGTTTCCTCGTTGTAACGTTGCCAGACTTGGGATCAATGTAGAATTCATATCGTGGGTCAGAGGATCTCACAATTGTAAAACTGGAATAGAAACAAATAAAACAATAAGTGAACATTACTAATAAACATTTTCACCAGCAGCAACCAACAAGATGATAACAGATCTACAAGCATTGCTCAACAGGCTAGTGGAGGGGAGCTTCCATGGGTTTCCAGAGATCTAGTCTTATCTCTTACTATTTGGTGCTATACTTAAAGTAGGTCAATAATAACAGGTGCCATAGAGACAATAACTGGTGAAATAAGTAACATTCATTAAGTACAATTAGGTAAAACAAAATATAAGAGATGTACACGGGGTTCTGTTGACATGCATGGGCTACAACAAAACTATAATGTGTAGGTACGTCACAGTGCTCAAGCATTGGGTGCTTCAAAATGTGAAGGTATGTCACAGAGGTCAAGCATTGGTTACATTATTAATGTGTAGGCATGTCACACAGGTCATTTACAGGTTGAATCGAGTAATTAAATTGAAAAACACTTACTCAAATTCTCCATTCAGGCCTGAATCAGCATCTCTAGCTTTAAAAGTGGCCACATAGGTTCCAGCAGGTCTTTCCTCCAGCATTTGGACTGTGATGGAACTAGATTCAAACACTGGAGGATTGTCATTGTAATCGGTGACAAATATCTGGATCTGAGTGGAGTTTATATGGGTATCAATCTCGTCATGAACATAAAGTGTCATGTTGTAGACATGTGGGTCAGTTTCATAATCCACTGGCTGGAGAAACAAGAACACACATTATACAAATACCATCACTTGTATATAAAGTAGAATCCCTAAGGCGAGTCTGTAAGGTTGAATTTCATGCAAACATTGAACAGCACAAACGATTCCAATCAGTTGTGTATTCTAATTAGTGACAGTAAGAGTAAAGATACCTTTGACATTTGTATATTAGTTGTGTATTGTAACTAGTGACAGTAAGAGTAAAGATACCTTTGAGATTGGTATATTAGTTGTGTATTGTAACTAGTGACAGTAAGAGTAAAGATACCTTTGAGATTTGTATATTAGTTGTGTATTGTAACTAGTGACAGTAAGAGTAAAGATACCTTTGAGATTTGTATATCAGTTGTGTATTGTAACTAGTGACAGTAAGAGTAAAGATACCTTTGAGATTTGTATATTAGTTGTGTATTCTAATTAGTGACAGTAAGAGTAAAGATACCTTTGACATTTGTATATTAGTTGTGTATTGTAACTAGTGACAGTAAGAGTAAAGATACCTTTGAGATTGGTATATTAGTTGTGTATTGTAACTAGTGACAGTAAGAGTAAAGATACCTTTGAGATTTGTATATTAGTTGTGTATTGTAACTAGTGACAGTAAGAGTAAAGATACCTTTGAGATTTGTATATCAGTTGTGTATTGTAACTAGTGACAGTAAGAGTAAAGATACCTTTGAGATTTGTATATTAGTTGTGTATTGTAACTAGTGACAGTAAGAGTAAAGATACCTTTGAGATTTGTACATTAGTTGTGTATTGTAACTAGCGACAGTAAGAGTAAAGATACCTTTGAGATTTGTATATTAGTTGTACTAGTGACAGTAAGAGTAAAGATACCTTTGAGATTTGTACATTAATTGTGTATTGTGACTAGTCACAGTAAGAGTAAAGATAGCATACCTTTGAGATTTGTATATTAGCCTGATGACCTAAAGTAGAAACAATGAAGTGTTCTATTCCTGGGGATCCTAAAAGTTTAAACTGAAGCTTGGGATCCAGGTCCAGATCAATAGCAGGCACTAGGAGAATACTTCCAGAAGTGGTGATTTCTGACATTGTAGCACTGCAAATAAAAAGTATTTACTGTAAAGTTGTTTTACTGTAAGGTTATTGACTATAAGCAATCAAGACTTTCATCTTTAAACAAATTTTAAAACAAGAAACCCAAATGACATTAACGTGATCAAATGGAGACAGCTAGGTGCCATTAAAAAAAAACCAGAACATTAAAAACAACACAAGGTACTGAAAGTTGACAAAAAGAATTAGAAAAATTACAGAAACGGGAATCTAATTGGAGCATGTCTTCCCAGACAGAAAAATGTCCGTAAATAAGAGCAACTAAAAATAAAACAAATAAAAACTTTTTTTTATTCATTAGTTACACAGACTAAAAGTTCAAAATATCTAGGTGTAATAATAAATGAAAAGTTATCACGGAATCCTCATATTGATGGAATTATTTAAAAAATCAAGCAATACATTAGGGTTTATTTAAAGAAATGTTTACAAATCAAATAAGAACACAAAACTAAAGTGCTATTTAACCTTGGTTCAGCCAATATGAGAATATGCATCCTCTGTACCTGAACAGAACATAAGGAAACTAGAAAAAGCCCAACATAAAAGCACTAAGATTCTTAACAAAGAAATAGTCACATCTGATTCGTATAACAGCTTGAGTAAAATCACTAAATTTAGAGACACGTTCAGGACCGAGGGACCGAAATGCCTGATCTAAGTCACTATGGCACATATCAAGTCATTAAAGGTTTTATAATATCCTTATTATGTTATTATTATTATGTTTATAAAAGGCCCTCTGAGCGTCGTGTTTAAACAAAAAGTCTTTCACAGACATTACAGTGTAATACTCTTTTAATCAAACACATTTTCCGAAAATAAAATGTAGAATGTAGACTATAGTTGTTGTAGCAAGTTAGTTTCTAGTCATTTTAATTTTAATTTAATTGACAGAGCGCTGTTAACAAACAAAATGTAGGCTCAAGGCGCTGTGATAGCATTACAAACATTTAAGCTAAAATGACAAACTAAATCTAAAAAAAAGTTTTGAACTGATAGATCTTAATGTTCTTCTTGAATGTAGTGAAGCATGTTGTCTGTTTGAGATCAATGGGGAGTGAGTTCCAAACCTTTGGTCTGTGCAATGAAAAAGCCTGCAGACCGTAGCTTTTGAGGGAGATACGTGGCACCACTAGAAGTGTTGAGTCTAATGAGCGCAGGGCTCTCTGAGGGAGATATGAAATAATCAGCTCGCTTAGGAACAAGGGTATTTCTTTATCATAGATACACTGATGACACTGATTTTAGTTGATTCTTGCTTTCACTAGAAGCCAATGGAGTGTGCGCAAGAGAATAGTAGCAGAATCTCATCTTGTTTTTCTTAGGACTATTTGTCCGGCATTGTTCTGAAATCGTTGCAGCTTGGCAATTTTGTCATCGGGTATACCTTCAAGGCTTGCCTTACAGTAGTCGATGTGGGAGAGTATGAATGCCACAGCTAGCTTTTTTGCTGACTCCGTTATTAAATATGGTAAGATCTGGCCTAATCTGTGAAGCTGCAGAGCTGACTCATGTGTGGGTCGAAAAATAGTGTTGAGTCAAAGAAAACTCCAAGATTATCAACTACATGGACAAAAGGAACCTGGCAGTTCTTGATAAAAAGGGAATCTGTGTTCTGAGTGCCAAACTTAATTATTTCTGTCTTGTCTTCGTTCATTTTGAGCTTATTCTCAACCAATAGCTCACCCTTGCAACAGTACCACAGATCTTATGCTGTGAGATGCAACACCTCTGAGGGTACTGATGAATCATATAACTGCAAGTCATCAGCAAAGAAGAGATTTAAGATGTTGGCTGTATGACACCACTGAGTGGGTATGTATACATACATTACTGGGCCTATAACTGATCACTGGTGTACTCCGTACTTGTAGACTCGTTAAGCACGACACTTCGGGTGCATTCAGTCAGGTAGGCTCCAAGTCACTTTAGGAAGAGAATCTGACCATCATAATCTCATGGTCTAGTGTATAAAAAAGCTGCGGACAAGCCCAACAAAAAGGCTGCAGAAAAGCCCAGCAAAAAGGATGCGGACAAGCCCAGCAAAAAGGCTGCGGACAAGCCCAGCATAGAAAGTATTGATATACTATGTCAGAACTGTGACGTAAGTCATTTAGTACCCTGACCACTGACAGTTGTTGTGTTGTAACAAGTATCCAGTCAGTTGTTGTAGCAAAAAAGTTTCTGGTCAGTTGGAATTTATTTAACAAATAAGTGATTCCTCAATAAGTTGATGAAATAAGTTGTGTGAAGTCCAGTGGATTTAGTGATATGACCATGTTACAAGTGAAGATAGAAAGTTAACAAAGTATATATATAGAATAGTAATGTGTTTACATTATATTCATGTAATATCTTTATGTATACAAACATCCTGCAATTGATGTTAGTCCAGCCAATGCCAGCAGACAATAGCTAGCTCCCGGGAAAGCCCAAGTTTGCCTCGTCTTTTTAATAGAGGATTTATAATTGGTCAGAAATGCAAACTATAGTGTGACGAATGACGTTAAGCTGTAATTTGATTGGTCAGATTGGTTGGCTAAGCAGTAAAGAAATAATAGTCATGTGATGACGCTAAAGGCTGTATGTGTGTATAATCTATTTTTACAAATGCGCAAATGACAGCAAGTGTGTTAGTTGTCAGAAGAGAGAGCGTGCGATATGTGCCAGAAAGTTTAATTAAAGTTTCTGTGTTTTGATAGAGTTGTAACTCTTTTTTTTTTTTGTAACTAGAACTGAACCCAGGGACACCTAGACTTGGAGAGAAACTAAGGTAGTTTCTAGAGAGCTATAAGTATAGATATAGTAGAAAGCTGTAACAATATAAAAACCTAATTTTCAGTTTTATTTGCTTTCAGTGTGACTTAGATTCTGCACCAATGAATGTCTGAAATATTGAACAGACAGACATGTAGAGGTGGACTTGATTTTGGACCTACATTCAGTGATTTCAAACATCTATAGATCAATTAATGGGGGGTCATGGGTTTGAATCTCGGTGAAGATTAGGATTTTGAATTTCTGGATTTTTAGGGCTCCACTAAGTCCACTCAACTCTAATGGGTACCTGACTTCAGTTGGAGCAAGTAAAGGCAGCTGGTCGTTGTGCTGGCCACATAACACCATGCTCATTAACCATTGGCCAAAGAAACAGATGACCTTAACATCATCTGTCCTATAGATCGCAAGGTCTGAAAGGGGAACATATATCAATGAAATTAGGTTTAATATCAAATTTTACTACTAAAAAAAAATACCTACGTGTATAGAGGCAGTGGGAAAAATGGAATCTGGTCATTGTCATCATCAAGGGTGATAGTGACAGTTGCTGTAGCTGATCTGTAGGGATTACCACCGTCACGTGCTTCAATAACCAATAACATATATTCATTCGTCTCACGATCGTACTGGTCAGGACGTCCTGTAGCATAAATGTCTCCAGAAGTGGTTTTAATAGTAAACAGTGCCGACCTGTCAGGGCTAGGCTGTGACTTTGACACAAAGTAACTGACAGTGCCATTCAAGCCGTCGTCCTTGTCCCTTGCCACCACAGTCATGCAGAAATCTGACGAGAGGATGTAGGAACAAAAAATATTTGTAACTAATACTTTTTAAAATAAAATAAAAGCTTATATTAATCGTACTTGTATCAATCAATTTGGATAAGTCATGTAATTAAACTTGTAGACTAACAATAAAAAAGCATTTGTAAAAAAAAAATTTAAAGGTGGAACGACCTGAATTTGAACTCATGGCTGAAACCACTCTGCCCTAGTGCTATTAGAGCTTGGAATGGGTTGCCTGAGCCAGCCAAGAAAAGCAATGGCGTAGCAGAATTTAAGTCATTAGTTAACATGCATGACTAGATGCACGATGCATAGGACATAATTATCTTCTTTTTTTGAAGTAACGTCTGTATTTCATAAGATAAGGAGAGTTTATGAACATGGAAGAGTGTATCTTTTGTTTCTATAGTGTCAACCTATTTTTTTTTTTAGGCTTGTGTTCACTAAGACTCAGATGACCACCTATAAAGGGGACTAACTCAGCGTATACCACCACTTCAGTCAACTACAATTTCTTTCCCTTGTTCAAGATATCAATCAAAATAATTTATTACAAATTGGTGCATTTTTTCTTTGATTCTGGTGCTGTCAGGTAAAAGAAATAATTGAGCCAAATTTCAGCTTGATCTTATCTTATAAAATACAGACGTTACTTCAAAAAAAGAAGATGATGACGTCCTACGTCAGAGGTGGGGTGTGGGAGAAATCACATGTACAAACTTTTGACCAGACAGAGTGAGTTGATATAAGCTTTGTAAATATATATTATACAGCACAGTCTTTTGCCAAAAAAAAAAATAAAAAAAAAAAATACAAACACATCTGGTCTATACATGTGGGGGTCTATCTCCAGAGGTAGAGATAAACAGCCCCCACCTTCTTTTGTTAGTTAAGTCCATAATATTGAGTTCATAGATAGACAGGTGACCACATTAAGCCAGATGTCAAGAGGTCAAGCCTTATGAGGGAACTGAGTTTGTTTACTTAGAGAGAAATCTTTATTAGGGGGCTGGACTACAAGCCATACTTCTCCACGGTTGACCTGGTATGAGTTTGTTTACTTGGAGATAGGTTGTCAATTAAGAAGCTGGACTACAAGCCACACCTCTATATGGATGACCGGGTAATGAGTTTGTTTACTTGAGATAAGTCTCAATTAGGGGGCTGGACTATAAGCCACATCTCTACACAGTTACCAAGATTCCTAACTTAGAGATAAATGTAAATGTCAATTATGAGGTTGGACTTTAAAACACACACCAACAAAAGTGATCATTTGCAACCCTACACAAATAGTATATTATTATATTTCATAGCTTAGTAAGACAGTAACTAATTTTAATGTAGATACAAGAAGAAAATATTTGTTTATATTAGCATAGAAAACACTGACCAGGGATATCTTTAATTAAATGGAGAGCTCAACATCCCCCGACTCCTTTATTTGTTTAGTTCATGACACTTAATGTATTTATAGACACTGACCATTAGTAAGCCAGAATGGATTAACGCAAATTGATAAGACATATTGACACTGTCTAGAGGTCACTAGATGATGACACTAAGTTTGTTTACTTGGAGAGAAATTTCAATTAGGGCGCTGAGCTACGGGAAGACTGTTCGGTGTCGCTGGGCTAATTAACAACTATTACTATCGTACAAAATGTATACCAGACAATGCTGAAAAACTTTTTTTTTTCTTAAATATAATTCAACCTTAATGTAATGACTAATAAATTCTGTTGAAACTTAGAACTTGTCATATATATTCATTTTATTTTGCTGTGCTTTAATGCTTTAACTTTTAAAGGATGTGTACATTATTATTATATTAAATTAGATTTATGCATTATTTTGTAAATCAATATCACTGTTTTATTCCTTTTTCTAACGTGTTAACTTCGAATCATACTCCTGTGTTATTTGTGTCTTGATTTGATAACCATGTTCTCAATAATGTGTCAAGTAACTCCTCATTATTGCTGGTATTACTTAAGATACATTCTTAACCACTATGAGTATCAGGCTCAGACCAGAAGCGGTATGTGGCTTTTAAAACACGAGCCTAATGACCAGTTGATGGTCTGAAATACATGAACACAAACATCTACACACTATACAACTCAGATTGCACTTTAACCCTTTTGAAAGATTTACATTAGTTGAATATACGTTTATAAATTCTATATTGGCCATCCCACATACGTCTTTATAATTGGTGGCCTCATACATAATCACACACCATCTCAAACGTTACACAGAATAGTTTATGATAGGCCCATGTAGGTATTCAGCTCCGGCTTCGGACGAATATCAAATTTTAGTGTCTGGCCATATTCGCCTCCGGCCGAATATCAAAAAGTACTATCCGGTGCACCCCTAATTCCTACATAAATCTCGCTCAATAGCAAGAATTACCAAATGTTTCAATCTCACTACGAGAATTGTTGACCTCAAGTAATTCTTCATTAGTTTGAGGCGTGAGAAGCTTCTTTCACTAGATTCCACAATTATGGGTATTGCATAATGCCGGGTTTTTTTATCGTGCGTAGGATTGGCATTTTCCATATTGAATGACACCCCAAAAGGACAATTTTTGTCTATACAATTCAGATTTGTACAGGTTTTCAAAAGATTTTAATAATTTCCAAATATTTCCAGAACTTTTTCGTATATTTTGCTATTTCAGATTTCCAGGAGCTCCTGGTAAATTAGGAGGCCCCAGGAAATCTGTTATAAGTTATAAAATGGTTTAATTTAATAATTTACACCTAGAAATAGCCCGGGCCTACTGCGGTCGCATAGGTTACAGAGGCCTAGTGCTGGCCCTGCAAACATAGCAGGTCAATTAGTAAATACTAAAAGTACTCTATGCAGAGAACAGAATAACTTACTTCCATTAGCAAGGTTCTCTTTCAGCCTGCCATTTAGAGACGCTTGGTCAAATACAGGATCATTATCATTGATGTCCATGGGATAAACCAAAACATCCGCGTAGCCATAAAGTGGATTGATACGTTCGTCTTCTGCTTTGACCGTCACACCGTAGACAGGGTTGGGCACATCTCTGTCCAAAGCACCGGTCAGATAAACTTCTCCCGTCCTCTCATTGATGGTAAAGTTGGTGACTGTCCCAATCAAGTAGTAGCGAATGTCTGTTTGAGGTCGAGACTTGTCTTTATCAGTAGCATTCACCTACAGTAAATGAGAAACTTTGGTTCAATGAAACTAGGAATGCGCATAAAGTTCAGGGTTCTGTCACCATACATGCAGCACATAAAGAGCTCACTGGTAGACCCACACTACTAAAAATGCTGATCTAAATTATGATAGAAAAAATAGCTATGCAGGGCTAAGATAGAAATCATAAGAATGTTTCATGCAGGGAATTAAAGGAACTCACTAAGATAGAAATCATAAGAATGTTTCATGCAGGGAATTAAAGGAACTCACTAAGATAGAAATCATAAGAATGTTTCATGCAGGGAATTAAAGGAACTCACTAAGATAGAAATCATAAGAATGTTTCATGCAGGGAATTAAAGGAACTCACTAAGATAGAAATCATAAGAATGTTTCATGCAGGGAATTAAAGGAACTCACTAAGATAGAAATCATAAGAATGTTTCATGCAGGGAATTAAAGGAACTCAGAGCTGTAAATTTCATGAACATTCAGACAGCAAAAAAGGGGACATGGACTAGAATGTGAAACGTCCTTTGAGCTTATTCTTCTATCACTTAAGTGAAAGCAAGCCACCAGACCATTAGATCTACAGGCCAATCAGGGTTGAAGTCCTATTAGTCCAGAATTAAACTCATATTTAATGACTCTAGTATTTGTAGTATTAACATTTTAAGGCACATATAAGAGTAGTTATTTATTTATGAATAAGAGCTTAAAAAATAAAACAACAGATGATCAATGTGTAAAAGCAAAACACTTTAATGTAAAAAAAAAACAAAAAAAAAAACAACATTGACAATAATCTCTACTTGTCTAATAAACTCAGCAAAGCAAATCAAGTAACAGTTCGTTTTTTCAACTCTTTTTTTAAACTGAGTTAAAGACTAAAAAAAAAAAACTTAACCAGTTCTTGTTGTTCCATGACAAATAATTTAACATTTTTTTCAACTCTTTTTTAAACTGAGTTTAAAACTAAAAAAAAAAAAGTTGTTTTTCTTGTTCCATGACTATTTAAAATAGAGTAATGTCATCGACAAACCTTCACTAAGAACTTTGGATTTTGTGGAGTGACTGTTGTATCCTCTTCAGTCACTAGCCCTATCACAGAGTAAGTTGACTGAACAAACTCTGGAGCATTATCATTTTCATCGATGACTGAAATCTGTACATTAGTAGTGGCACTGTGAAGTTGATTAGAGTCTGTTGCAATCAGAGTCAGGTTATAGGTCTGTGAAGAGACATGTAATTAGTTAATGGACACAATAGAACTTAGCAAGAGTTTTATGGTCTGCTTTCATTGATAATTGGAGGCATGGTGGCTGAGCCGTAAAGCGCTTGGCTTCAAAATTGGGGACCAGGGTTCAAATCTTGGTGACGACTGGGATTTTTAATTTCGGGATCTTTGGGCGCCTTCTGAGTCCACCCAGCTCTAATGGGTACCTGACATTAGTTTGGGAAAAGTAAAGGCGGTTGGTCGTTGCGCTGGCCACATGACACTCTTGTTAACCGTAGGCCACAGAAACAGATGACCTTTACATCATCTGCCCTATAGACCACAAGGTCTGAAAGGGGAACTTTGCTTTTTTTTTTTTTTTTTTCATTGATAATGGACCTTAAGTTATTACATTGAAAGAGATGTTAAAAAAATAAGGTCACTCCACTAGTGGTAACTATTTTTGATCAATAAAATAAGTGAGATGAATGTGAAGCTACCAAGCTGTAAGGAAATATTGAACAGATTCTTCAAGTGAACAAATTCACACTATAAGAAGACATTTGTTTAATAGTAAACTTTTTAAAAATTAAGTTTGAGTGACAGTTTAAGAAAACAAACAGGTCTAAACAACAACAGCAAAACTACAAATACTAGAAATGTAGACTTTATGAAGTTTTATGAAGCTAAACTATAAATAAACTATAAACAGTAGAAAAGTAGAATGTATGAAGCTAAACTATAAACAGTAGAAATGTAGAATGTATGAAGCTAAACTATAAACAGTAGAAATGTAGAATGTATGAAGCTAAACGATAAACAGTAGAAATGTAGAATTTATGAAGCTAAACTATAAACAGTAGAAATGTAGAATTTATGAAGCTAAACTATAAACAGTAGAAATGTAGAATTTATGAGGCTAAACTATAAACAGTAGAAATGTAGAATGTATGAAGCTAAACTATAAACAGTAGAAATATAGAATGTATGAAGCTAAACTATAAACAGTAGAAATGTAGAATTTATGAAGCTAAACTATAAACAGTAGAAATGTAGAATGTATGAAGCTAAACTATAAACAGTAGAAATATAGAATGTATGAAGCTAAACTATAAACAGTAGAAATGTAGAATGTATGAAGCTAAACGATAAACACTAAACATGTAGAATTTATGAAGCTAAACTATAAACAGTAGACATGTAGAATTTATGAGGCTAACTAAAGAAGGAGACAAATAATGTAATTATGCATTACCTTTGGCTCATTTGCATTTTCATAGTCCAACTTTCTAGCTACTTTTATTTGTCCAATACCATCCAGGATATAAAAGGCATTTAGGTAATTGGTTTCAGGGGTGAATCTGTAGTTTAAGGTATCATTGTCAACTGCAGCAAGAAAACAATATTTGTTGTTATTTCAAAATATTTTGCTAACACTTTATGTAGTCAGCCGCATAAAGAAAAAAAAGGGAAGAAGGTTGTATTTAGTTTTAATGCTAATATGCAGGGGAATGTAAAGCTTACTTGAATCAGGATCGATGGCTATTACTGTAGCAACATCCTCACTGACTTTAGCTGACTCTGAGACATTAAAAGAGTATGTGGCATATGGAAAATAAGGAGCATTGTCATTCACATCTGTAATTCTGACATAAACTGCAACTGTGGCTGTAGGGAGAGATCAACTTCAATCAATATTAGCAACAAATTAATAAACATTATTCACAAAATACAAACAGTAAACATATACAAACATTGGCACTATAATAAAAGTTACAAGCATTCAAAGGATACAAACAGTTAACATATAATATGCAAACATTGGCAGAATAATAAGTTACAAACATTCACAGAATACAAACAGTAAACATTTACAAACATTGGCAGGATAATAACAGTTACAAACATTGACAGAATACAAACAGAAAATGTATACAAACATTGACAGAATACAATGTACCAGTGTTCTTTACAGGTCCATTCCCACCATCTTGAGCACGTATTCTAACAATGTACAAATCTTGTCTTTCCCTGTCAAACATCACATTGGTCAAGATGGTGGCTCTGTTTTGATCATCAGAACGAATGCTGAAATTCTGGTTGTCATCTATAATTGAAAAAGTGACCTAAAAAAAAAGATTGAACAAAATATTATGAGTTACGAGTTCTGAAAAAAAATGACAAGTAATTTCTTAAATAATTGATTTTAATTCAATCGCCCCAGCAGTGCATTACAAAGAATTGCAGTGTCTGACCTCCCCCCCACACACACGGATAAAACATCACAATGAATGCAAACTGAACACTTAACCTTCTGAACCTGCCAGCCCGATTAAGCGGTCTGTGCGAAAAAAATACATGCCCCGCCACCCCGGTATGGTGTCTCGCGCACCATACCTTAAAACTAATGTCCATAATTAAAAATGCAAAAAAAAAAACGTCACGTAGGACTATTCGTTTTATGGTAAATGACAATAATCTCACACCCATGAGTTTTGTATTTTTAAATGGTAAATTGATTTACAAAATGAAAAGACACTTTATTGATTCAGGTACTCGTAGTCTTATCCAAATAAAATAAACTTTGCATGAAGCAGGGAACAATATCATCAATGATTCTAAGAAACGAACTAGATCTACAAAATGATTACAATGATACTAATGAAAATGAAATGGAGATTGACTCGACGATTATCTAGATTATTCTAGATCTAGACGAAATCAGCACAGTTACAGTAAATGAAGACACTAGATCTACATCTATACCAGCACCAGGTTCATCGAAGGAATGAGGGGTCTACATGCTGAGAAGACTTACATACCAAGAAAGAATATAGGAGGTTAAGATAATAAATAATAATAATAAATTTCTCTCGTAATAAAATAGTTCATTAAAAATAATTTTTCCCTAGGAGCCTTGGGGAATAGAAAACTAAGGGCAGGGAACTGCGAGGGTCCAAAGGGTTAAGATAGGAAGAAGACTTACGGTTTTAAAATCGATTTCAGTGTCCTGATCATTAGCTGAGACTTGGATAACTGTAGCATTAACTTGCTGATTCTCACTAACTGATCCAGCGTACCTGCCATTAATGTCTAAGCCTACAAAGGTAGGGATCTTATTGTTGGCATCTAAGACATTCACTGTAGGATATATCTCAACTCGGCCTGGATTATCATCCAATGTCTGCACAAGAGATTAAGTTTATTCAGTAATTTTTTATTTTTACATTTAGAGAGAAAGTACAAAACAAAATTAACAATTCTAATTAAAACCTAGTGACCAAGTGAGTTTTTTTTTTAAATACTCTCTAACTCAACCCTTGCAGCCCCACCATGTCTATTAACTAACACCTTTATAGCATTCATAAGAACATTGAGTTCAACCTGTGTACATTTCTAACATTTCTTCATAAATAAAGATCCTATGATGACCACAGGCAGACTTCATTAATTGGGAAATATGGGAATGGACCTGTAAAGAACACTGGTACATTGTATTCTGTCAGTGTTTGTATACATTTTCTGTTTGTAATCTGTCAATGTTTGTAACTGTTATTATCCTGCCAATGTTTGTATATGTTTACTGTTTGTATTCTGTGAATGTTTGTAACTTATTATTCTGTGAATGTTTGTAACTTATTATTCTGCCAATGTTTGCATATTATATGTTAACTGTTTGTATCCTTTGAATGCTTGTAACTTTTATTATCCTGCCAATGTTTGTATATGTTTACTGTTTGTATTTTGTGAATAATGTTTATTGTTTGTTGCTAATGTTCATTGAAGTTGATCTCTCCCTACAACCACAGTTGCAGTTTATGTCAGAATTCATAAGAAAATTTGATAATAAAGTTATGGATGGTGTAAATTTTCTATAGCTATGGAATCTGACTTACTGCCTTTTGTCATGTTTTAAAAATGGTTTATTTGTTTGTGATTACAATATGCAGATTTTTTATTTTTTTTAAAAGCACACATTTGGAAGGTCTAACATATGCCACTATGCCAAGCAGATTAAAGGGAATAAAAAGAAAGTGCCCTTGTCAGACCTTGCAATCTATAGAGGAGATGATGTAAAGGTCATTTGTTTTTGTGGCCCATGGTTTTATTATTATTATTATAGCTTTTATATAGCGCTACTTTCATGCTTATAGCATGCTCAGAGCGCTTTTGGTCCAATCTCATTTGTGGACCGGGGGGGGGTATCTAGAGTTGGTTTTCCGTGCTGCCTTTGGGCGCTCAGTAAACACAACTCTGCCCGAGTCGGGTGTCGAACCTCGAGCCCCCTTCTAGGTAGCCAAGCCAAGCCAAGTTCAAGCACACTTAGCCTCTCGACCACGCTTAACAAGAGTGTTATGTTGCCAGCACAATGGTCAACTGCCTTTACTTTTTCCCCAACTAATGTCAGGGACCCATTAGAGCTGGGTGGATTCAGAGGCGCCCTAATGATCTCAAAATTAATTTTTTAAAATCCCCAAGTCTTCCCCAGGATAAAGGGAATGGGAATGATAAAAATCATATTTTTATAGGCTTTTTAGTATTTGAGATCTTATCTTCAAAGTTACACATATTCCTTAAAAAAAGAGAGAAGAAAATAATTAGGCCTACATCATAAATGTGATAGAGAGATAAAAAAAATGCCTTTTTCCCTTTCAGGAATAAAAATATTGATTAAAATAATTGAACAAGTACTTATGTTATCATTGTCCAAAGTTTAAATAGCCATCTTGAATTTAAAATAATATTGTTTAACTTTTAAAAGGGGTATGTTTCAATTTTGTTTTATATGTACATATCTCAGTATACGGTATAAGTGTATTTATTATGTTCTGTATATGTTCTGCATGTGCCTGTAATGTTGTGGGGTTGTTGTTTTTTTTGTATCTATAGGGTAATTTCCACTAAATTTCCACTAACTCCAAGTGCTGCCCTCTCCAGCCCAAATGTCCTCTCATTGCAATAGTCTTTGCAGTCTTGGCTGATAAAGAGAAATCAAAACTTGGGTCATGTTTGGATGTAATTCATCACATTATCTGCACTCGCTAGATAAATCCTTTCATTTAATAAAGATTTTTTTAGGACTGGGTGGGTTTTTTTTTTAAGTCAAGGCGTTGTTTTTATAGCACACTTGTTTTAATCATACAACATCAAGGCAGAAAACACGAAAACGGTGTCAGATGTGGACTTAAAAATGTTGAAGTGCAAAATCTTGGAAATAAGTTTAATAAACCTACTCATACAAAATAGGCCAAATAATAAAGCAAAACTAGCAAAACTTGACATAGATACTTCTTCCCAGGGAATGAGGTCCCTCTAAAAGCTTTCCTTTAAAACATTCTCCTAAATGTGTAATCTGTTCAACACTTACCAGACAAACAATAGTTAACTGGTACTGCTTCTTACTGAGATAATCTAAAGTGACAAAAGGTCTCAGCACCAGGTTCATCGTGGTTGGATTGGATCCATCTACCATCTGTTTGTCAAATGTAGTGGAGGCAATGGTAGTCCCAGCATCCAGCACTAAAAACTCCACAGGTTTATTATTGTTTGATTTGCATGAAAAAGTAGTCACTACTGTCCCCGGTAATGGCGTTTCACTAATATTGAAGTTTGATAAACTTGGAGGCAGACTCACAAACCTAGAGATTAAGCACACAAAAAAAAAAAGGTTACAACACCAATTCAGTTTTTTTGGTAGGAGAGGGTTAAACTGGTCAATCTTAAATTTTAAAAAAGTAAAGCTCCCCTTCCAGATCTTGTGATCTATAGGGCAAATGATGTAATGGTCATCTGTTTCTATGACTGATGTCAATGAGGGTGTCATGTGGATAGCAATTTATTTTCACCAACTTATGTCAGTTACTCATTAGATTTGGGAGGACTCAGAGTCTACTTAAACATCCAGAATTCAAAATCCCAGTCTTTAACCCTTAAGATGCGTGTGGTAGTTTTAGCCTCTAAACATCAGAATTGTAATTTCATTTTGTATGCACTCATTCTGAAACAGCTCAGCACTTTCAGGATTAAAGAGATTCAAACCCAGAACCCTTGGTTAGGAATCCTAAAGCTTACTTCTCAGCCATCACATTCCCAGATCTTTGAAGATAAAACTTTCAAACTCTTCTATAGCTTACAAAGACACTTTTACAACTCTACTTACGATGGTGCTACTCCTGAAGCTTTAGTTGTAATAGTCAGGGTAGTGTTGCCTTTGAGTGGACCAGGATCCTTGCCGTTATCATTGGCTACCACAATCAAAGTGTAGGACGAGTCCACCTGTAACAGAGTCAAACATTCATTGTTAGATGTCAATCATTATCTTTCCTAGGGGGTTATGGTTTCAAAAAATAAAAACTTCTAGATTCACAATGATACTACTACAAAGGTGTACCAATATTTTTTAAAAGAAATTTAAAAAAAAATAATAAAATGATATTAGAAATAAGACTATAGGGGCTGAATCAAGAAACTGAACATAAAAAAATAAAGATTTTTACTGTGTCTTTGAGAAATGCATTCATCATATTTGGGACTTATAATTTGTGATGCATAATTCATTACTGATTCTGGAAGATATTGTTTATTCATTCATGGAGCCTTATGGCTGGATTACTTATGTATTACTATCTTATATTAACAGGATGGCTGCCCTGGCCGTGTGGTTTGTGCGCTGGACTGTCGTTCGGATTTATCGACGGTCGAGGGTTCAAATCCTGCCCGCTCCCATCCCCCCGTCGTCCTGCGGGAGGTTTGGAGTAGGAAGTAAACTATCTTCAACTCTGAAGGAACATCCGAAACATGTAAAACATTTTACAAACAAATATATTGTCTGCTGAAAAGAGTGTCATTCAATAAATATCAATGTTTGTTGTCCTATGTAAGACACAAGTCACGCAAACAAGAACCCAAAGTAACACCCAACAAGTTGAGCAGTAATAAAGGTGTTATGCAGATTTGATGTTGAAAAAAACACCTCTCAGAAATTTTTTTTTTAACAATTACCAGGTCAGTTCAATGCTAAGCAGTGTTTGAAAAGACTAGACCATAACGCTTCTTAATAAACTACAGATACAAGCCAAAAAAAAACCAGATGTTTATAGCCTTGAAGGGGAATAGGAAAAATATTGACTAATTACATAGGTCAACTTTTCATGCTACTACGCATCACAAACAAAGAGATTAGAGACAGGATAAGTTCCATGATCAGACCCCATGATGATCTGCTAACTACTGTCAAAAAAAGTGCAAACCAAAACTCTAAGGTCATATCACAAGGTCCTTAAAGCTCCTAAAAACCTTCCCTCAGGGAACAGTAACAGAAAAATGAAGAAGAGGCAGACCGATAACGCAATGGTAAGACAACATAGAAGAAGAATAGACAGGTCTGTCATTGAAAAAACATTCTATCAAAGGGAATCGACAGAGAAGAATGGTGAAAAAATTGTTGAAAGATCGTGTGTGTTGCTCCAACAGTTCATCAGAAATAGGTGAAGCTGAAGGTGATGGAAGACTGATAATTTTGTCCCTTTAGCTCTCATCACAAGTGGGTTGAAGCAAGTGTGTGCGTTTGTTTTTGTCTTGTCATTTTCTTTTTTAGCTCCACTCTAATACAGCTTTTGTGTCCTTGAAGAAAAACAAGAGAGTTTTTAATCAAAACTAACATTTTATTCTGACTCCATTCAACTCCAAAATAAAAGTTGTTTTTAAAAACTGCTCAATACTGATGGTCCATTTACCTTCCATACTCAGACAGTATTGCAGTTAGTACTTTGGAAATTGCAAGAGTGAATCAGTTACAAAACAAAGCAAAACAAAACTTCTTAACTGACATCAATATCAATATCCAACTATACAAAAGTTTGATTAGTGTTACCTGTGGGTTTAAAATTCCAATTAGTCTGACCACACCAGTTACTGAATCAATGCTGAACATGTTAGAAGCATTGGAAAATGAGTATGTTATGTTGGCATTGGCCCCCACATCTTCATCTGTAGCAAACATCTTGATTATTGCCTAAACACAAATCAAAATATTAGGAGATTTCACATTTTAAAATATTTCAAATGAAAAAAGAAGCACAATGTAATAATAATAATAATAATAACTATTTATTTGTAGTGCGCTGTTAACAAACCTTATGTAGGCTCATGGCACTATGATACATAACAAATATCAACACAAGAGTTGAAATAACAAACTAATCTAAGAAAGTTTTGAACAGATAGGTTTCAATGTTCTTCTTGAATGTAGCAAAGCATGTTATCTTTTGCAGAAAGCCAATAGGGCGCATGCAAGAGAACAGTAACAGAAACTCATGTTTTTTGTAGGACTATTTGTGCAGCATTGTTCTGAATAGTCTTATTATACTTTGAGAATTTTTTTTGTTTGGTTAGGGCAGGCTATCAGTTTTATTTTAATGGTTACAAATATATTAATATATTGTTACGATCTTCTCTATCAGGCCTTCTGCAAACACAACAGCACATCTAACTCAAGAACTTGACAACAAGAGCTTCAAGTAACAAAGTGGGGATTTAATTACAAATACATCGACAGCCAATTCAACACAATTAGCTACATCAAATTCAAATGCTTTCTTGAACTTAACAGAACTGCCTAACTAAACATTACTAGTCTCTCTAGCTCTTACAGCTACATTTTCGAGGACTCAAAGGTACCACAAGTCCTTACTGCCTTGCTGTCCTGGACTCAACTGTCCTTCTCAACACACTGTCTCTCGACCGTGAAGGCTCTTGATCACATGACCACAACAAAGGTCATACTTGCGTGAACTAGCAGTACTGTCCCTTGTCTATCGACAGCCGTTGACCTGTGTGATTGGCCTGAGTCGTGTGTATCAGTAGGCCGCACACACATTAACCCTTTCAGTCCGCCACTGGGGTTACAACACTATATAAATTCTGTGTTAAGTAAGGATCTGGGTGGCCAAGCATGCTCTGTGCCCTATAGTCCAAGCTTATTTATGGACAAGTGGAAGGAGGGACTAACTAGGAGAAGGTTTCCATGCTGCTATTAGGCCCTCGGCAAGATGGGATTCAAAGTCATACCTCTCCACTACACATCCCATAATCTTTTTTTTTAATTATAGCTTTTATATAGCACTACTTTCATGCTTATAGCATGCTCAGAGCGCTTTTGGTCCAAACTCATTTGTGGACCAGTTGGGGGGGGGGGGGGGGGGGGGAGAGAGGGGATATCTAGAAGTTGGTTTTCCGTGCTGCCTTTAGGCGCTCAGTAAACACAACTCTGCCCGAGTCGGGTGTCGAACCTCGAGCCCCTTTCTAGGTAGCCAAGCCAAGTTCAAGCGCACTTGGCCTCTCGACCACGCTTACTTTTTTATTTGCAAGAAGTGATCTATTAAGATTCCTGTGTGATTGAGAATTGTTTTGTTTGGATTGTTTTACCTACTGAAGTCATCTGTTTGAAAGTAACGAGCCTTTAATAGCAGAGCTGATTCGATTAAGTAAGAAAATTATATAAATAGTAGTTAAGTATAAAGTTTACAGAGCCATTTTGTTATCTATTTATTAGTTGAGTGAGGTTTATTCTGTCTAGGTAAAATGCAAAGATATGCCCTGCTCTGAGTTGAAAGAGCATTCTCCAGTTTGTTTGGCATGGTTATTTATCGGTAGAGCCCCTGATAAAAACCCTGTAGTGACGCAGTCAAGAACAGTCATTTCCCCTATCTATCAAATTTATAATTCTAGAATTCGGAAAATCTGGGACAAGCACAAAAAAACAAAAACATAAAAAGATCTTTAAGTTTAAAACAAATGTCATTATTTACCCATCATTTGGATGGACTTATGGACTTAGTATCAAGTTCTATTCATAAATTTGACACAAGATAGCACTTATTAACTTTCTTGTATTTTAAGCAGCATTGCCATTTTACATATATAGATTTATTTTAAAAATAATTGATTTAAAGCTTACTGTGTTGTTTGGTGTAGACCTGCTAATCTGAGCATCAAAATTTTGTTTGGAGAAAACAGGCGGGTGGTCATTAATATCTATGATAGCCACACGGAATGTACACCATCCTTCCATCACAGCAGGGGGAGGATTACTGCCAATGACTGTCACCTGTTTATTACATACTTTTATAAGGAGACTACTTCATAGCAATATTTGTTACAATTTCAAAAAAATGAAAGTAAATTTTAAAAAAATGAAAGTATTATAGTGCATAAGGCGTTTCTTTTAAAGTATAAATATGGTCACCTTCGATAATTTATTTTTTTTCAGGCATAGGTTTTAAACGTGTGAACTAAATTGTAGAACTTAAAATAAATGAAAAATATCTAACAAGTCACCTGGATGTAATCAATTGCTACTCTAGTGATGGTGCCTTTCACAGATATCATACCACTAGTTGAATTCATAACAAATGGGGCATTTTCACTATCAGGATCTGGACTGCTTAATTTATAAATAACTCGCCCATTTTCACCTCTATCTGGGTCATAGGCTGAGACCTGTAAAGGTAGACAACCGATGGCATCACAAATTATATTATTTGTAGAATAAATACAATATTTTTAATAATTATTTTAAAATTTTACAGTGTAGCTTCAAAATGTATTTTTAACACTAAATGGCTGGATGCTTCATATTATGGTAAAAGTAAAACAGACGAAAATTAATATTACACTATTTATTGCTAATTGTTTAATTTATGCACTTTTATTTCTGATTACATACACATTTTTATTTCATTCAATCATTTTTAATTTATTTATCAATTTACAGTGACATGTTCTTTATAATTTAAAGATTTAAGAGTTTTGTACCAAGTAAATACATACCTGAAAAACGGGTGTTCCCATGGGAGCCTTTTCCTTTACTGTGGCGCTTCCATCATAAGTATTACATGAGGTGAATGTTGGCTTTTGGGCGTTGATGCCAATGATGTTGACTGTAAACGTTGCTGTTGATGTGAGTTTGAAGTTCCCCGCACAACATCGACTGTCATCTTCTGCTATGACAGGCAGGTAGTACACATCTTTTTCTTTAGGTATTACATCACTCAATGTGATGACACCAGAGAGTTCTCCAATTGTGAAGATCTCATTTGCTGGCACACGTCCTGCGAACAAAGACGTTTTTTTCTTTCACTAATAGTACAGCCATTCCTTGCATTTCACTGTCTATAACCACTAATAGTACAGCCATTCCTTGCCTTTCACTGTCTATAACCACTAATAGTACAGCCATTCCTTGCCTTTCACTGTCTATAATCACTAAAAGTACAGCCATTCCTTGCCTTTCACTGTCTATAATCACTAATAGTACAGCCATTCCTTGCCTTTCACTGTCTATAATCACTAATAGTACAGCCATTCCTTGCCTTTCACTGTCTATAATCACTAATAGTACAGCCATTCCTTGCCTTTCACTGTCTATAATCACTAATAGTACAGCCATTCCTTGCCTTTCACTGTCTATAATCACTAATAGTACAGCCATTCCTTGCCTTTCACTGTCTATAATCACTAAAAGTACAGCCATTCCTTGCCTTTCACTGTCCATAATCACTAAAAGTACAGCCATTCCTTGCCTTTCACTGTCTATAATCACTAATAGTACAGCCATTCCTTGCCTTTCACTGTCTATAATCACTAATAGTACAGCCATTCCTTGCCTTTCACTGTCTATAATCACTAAAAGTACAGCCATTCCTTGCCTTTCACTGTCCATAATCACTAATAGTACAGCCATTCCTTGCCTTTCACTATCTATAATCACTAAAAGTACAGCCATTCCTTGCCTTTCACTGTCCATAATCACTAAAAGTACAGCCATTCCTTGCCTTTCACTGTCCATAATCACTAAAACAGCCATTCCTTGCCTTTCACTGTCTATAATCACTAATAGTACAGCCATTCCTTGCCTTTCACTGTCTATAATCACTAATAGTACAGCCATTCCTTGCCTTTCACTGTCTATAATCACTAAAAGTACAGTCATTCCTTGCCTTTCACTGTCCATAATCACTAAAACAGCCATTCCTTGCCTTTCACTGTCTATAATCACTAATAGTACAGCCATTCCTTGCCTTTCACTATCTATAATCACTAAAAGTACAGCCATTCCTTGCCTTTCACTGTCCATAATCACTAAAAGTACAGCCATTCCTTGCCTTTCACTGTCCATAATCACTAAAACAGCCATTCCTTGCCTTTCACTGTCTATAATCACTAATAGTACAGCCATTCCTTGCCTTTCACTGTCTATAATCAATATATTAGCAACATTTTTCCTAGAATCAAAGTTTACATTAAATATATTTGCAAAAATTTTTTACTTGCAGGTTTATAATCAAAAGCTTTTTTTTTTCATAAATATGTGCAAACTTTTGTCTTGCTTTCAAAGAAATACATTTAATTACACTTGATCGGGGATTTGTTACAGATAAAATAGTGTTACTATGGGACTTGTATCTTTTCTAGACATGTAGGATATCTGGGTATCTGGAAGGTTTTTTGCACACTCAATAAACACAAATCAAGTTTAGTTAAATTTTAAATTGAAAACATCTGATTAAACTCAAGTCCCACAGTTAAGCAGCCAGTTGGTATTTGCTTCTCAGCCACACAGGTCATTTAAGACTTTACTGCAAAACCATGTGTAAAGAATTCTTTGTAATCAACGTCAGGTAGAACGGATCTGGGTTTGCGTGTCCTTGAGCTACACTTAGCACAAAACGAACATAAATAGTACACACTGACGTCAGTCCATTTCAGCAGACGAAATAACATTTATTTAAATGAGAATAATACTGCAACTTCAAGCATTCAGTTACAAATCACTGGTTAAATAAGAATGGCAAGGTATCCTTCATAGCAGTTACATAAACATAATCGAACGTATTGAAATACAGTTACATCCACATCACAGCGGTATCAAATAATAAGTCCTTAGAATAAGTATATCTCACACTAAGTACAACAATAATACATCATGTCTGCATCACAGCAGGTAACAAAGCAACTCTCAAAAGGTCTGTACTGCTCCAAGTACCAAAAATGACTGCTACTGAATTAAAGTGAATTTAGTCATTCTTACTTCCTCTTTCTATTCAGAGTTTTCTCGTGCTTTCACCTTCTTGACCCAAGGTGAAGAAACAACAATGTCGAACAAGACTGTGACACTATGTTATTGAGAATTTCCCTTAAACACATTTCGGTGCAAAATGTTTTAACCAAATTATATATGATATAGAAACAGATTACTATCTGCCCTTAGATCTTAAGGTCTAAAAGCAGTACTTTACTTACTTTTTATATGATTATTTTAATATGAATTGAAAAATAAAATATAAATATATGTTTTCTATGTGTGTTTGTATTCTAAAGGTGGTGTGTTTTTTTTTATCAAAAGAACAATAGTTACTTTTGTTCCTTAGATTTGGGATATAAGTTCATTGTGTAATTATTGATATGTTGCTAACATTATAACATGTGCGTGGGTTTTAATTATTTCAGTTTTATAGTTACCAATAAAAAAAAACCTGACACCATCTCCATCAATGTCTGAGGCTTTGATAATACCAACAACATCCCCTTTTGCTGAAGTTTCCATCAACCTAAAAGTGCTGGTTCTAATAGGGAAATAAAGAAAAAATTAAGCTTTGCTATACATGAAAATAGGTTTCTATTAGAGAAATTATTCAATATAACCAACTATAAAGTGTACAGCTCATCTTTAACAGTGCATACAATGAAATAACATCTCTAATTAAACAACGAGTGCACTCACCCGTTATCAATTAGTGGTGGGTTATCATTCACATTGGTGACAGACACTATGACTGGCACTGTGGTAGTTTTAGGTTCCGTGCCGTTGTCTGTGGCAGTAACATTAAAATTGTAAACTGGTCCAGGAGGTTGGTCAAAATCCAAAGGACTGGGGAAAAGATAAAAATCAAAGAAACTCTTACAAAAGAACTAATAGTCCAGTTGAAACAATTCTGACTTGCTGGCATCTGTAAAAACTCAAAAGTTTGGCATTCATTTCTTCGCATTTATTAACTGTTGACATCAACACGACCTCATACATTGGCTAAAACATTTCTCCGAGCATGAAAACATTTGAATCGCAAAGTTAACCTGTGACTCAATAGGGCAAAAGGAACTCAAGTCATTGTACAACTTTGAGAATGGTAAACAAAACAAAAACATCAAAGGAGCATCAAAAATGTACATGAGTGTTGTTGTTTCTACTTGTGTACTCCCTGACAAAACTACATATCTCTGAGAAGATTCTGGAAGTAGTGCAATCATGTCTAGGGATAAGGCATCGCCTCAGCGTGGCCCTCCGGTGGAAACGTCTAGCGGGTGGAGACTAGATAGGCTAAGTACGAGTAGCGAACCAGGCCCGGCCGGGCTTCCCTGGGTGAGCTTTTGTTTTTTTTCTCTCACTGGGGGTTGGGATGGAAAGAACGCCCGGAACTCAGTCCAAAAAGTCCGCCACGCCGTTCCACTAAGGGGGTCATCATCAGAACCAGGAGCCTGGAGTGGTGACCCCTGCAGGGAATTGTGGGGGTAACAGTATAGGAATATGAGACTGTTCTCAACCACTTATAGCGAGTGGGTCTAGAGATCGGGGACGGTGCTCTGTGTACACGGCACGGCCCGGTCAACCGATATGGCTGTTTACCGTTGGGAGCCCTCAGACAGGACAGGGGTGAAAAGCCCCATGTCCAGGCCTGGTGGTTGGATAAAAGCCTTTCTAACCATCAACGGGATAATGGCACCTATGGCGCAGACGCCCTACTGGACTTCACTGAAGGTGATGGATAAGGCAAATTACAATTTGTAGACTTGTGCCATGGCTGGATGTTTACTTTCTGAAGTGTATTGAAATGAATTTATATCTAACTTTATACATCAAAGGTTATAGGGTTAGGGCAATTAAGATGCGGAGTAACTGGTAACCTTTGCATAAACCAATACCATAAAAAAAATCCTCTCCTCCTCTGAAACATTTGGATTTCAGTTCTCGTGTATCCTAGTCCCTTGCCATAATAACAATGAGGTTAGAATCTGCCCATGAATGAGGTTAGAATCTGCCCATGAATGAGGTTAGGATCTGCCCATGCTAAATTAAACTCTTCCACCTCACTCCATGTATTCTTCTTCTTCTTCTTCTTGAAACTGTCAAGATATAGTTGAGCCTTCGGCTCTTGGAACTCTAAGCCATCAAGAGTGAACAAGATCTCCCTTTCACGGCCTAAATGAGAACAGTGTATGCTGTTCTGTCTGGCGGGGTGTCAGACTCGCGGCCAGAGACCACGTGCACCGGAACCCCTGCCATTTTCCTTTTTTATACCAGGCTTATAAAATGTTTCTTACAAATACAATTTTTCATAATGAGTTCTGATGTACACAGCAATCACTCATTACAATTAAAGTTGCTTAATTCTTTTCATACTATGGTCATACAAAAAAGGAAAAAAAACAACTTATGATGGCCCTAGGAATGATACTTAACTATTATAAAATTGAGTTAAACTGAGACCTAGAACTAGTTGAAAACAAGAAAAATTTGAGTTGAAAAAATATCTTAATTTTTTTGTAAGTATCAGGTCGTGGCAAAAGATGTAGGTCGCAGCTGGGAAAATGCATAGCCATGGGAAATACTGCATTACTCATTAATCTTCAGACTCGAAAACAAGCCTTATTATCATTCTAGTTCAATGTTTCAGTTTCTAATGATCAGGACACTACAAACTTTTCTTGCCTAACACCTATTTCTTCAGGCTGTACTATCACACATGCATACCTTTTGACTTTGATGGTTCCAACATAATATGAATTGTTTCTCAACGTTTCAACACTGAAGTAAGCACTGTTTGTTGAAAAAGTGATAACTCCATTCTGTCCACTGTCTCTGTCACTTGCAGTCACTGAAATTCACCAAGCACATTTCTTTGCTCAGAGAACATTTGGGAACGTCAAGATCATAAGAATAAAATGTACACAAAATGTAAATGTTGCTTGCCAATGACAAAACGATGATGTCCAGGAATGGATTTAAAATATTCATAAATAGATTTTATGGATTTCCTGAAAAAATCTCTATGCCCCATCACAGCAGGGGTTCTCAACTTGTGGGTCGCGACCCCCTTGGATTGACGATTTGCCAGGGTTCGCCAACCACCATCGAAAAGATGGATTGTTTTGTCTATTCTTCTATTGCTGTGTATGTGAGCAAGGGGTGGGGGGGGGGTCACGGCAGAGTGGGGGATTGTAAAAAGGGTGGCCGAGCTTAAAAGGTTGAGAACTGCTGCATCACAGCATCAACTCACTTTGTTTTTTTTTCTCATTATTTTTATGGACCTTTTTTTTCCTCCTTTTAATATTTAATTTGATTTTGGTTTGTAAAGTTGAGTTTTTTATGTTTGTTTGTTTGTTAATTTGTTATCTAATGCACTAATCTTATTTAAAAGGGAAAAAAAATGATGTGTAGCAAACAAAAATGAATCCTTTAAATTGTAATTCACTACTTCTAACTAGATCTAGATCTACAAGTCTATTCAGTTTAATTCACTACTAACTAGATATGATCTAGATCTACAAGTCAAAGGTCGAGCTAACCTCTTAGTACTGAGCTTCCAACAGCTAAATTTTCAGGCACTGTTCCAAAGTACTGAACCACAGAAAACACTGGTGCGTTGTCATTTTCATCCAATATATTAATGGTCAACTGAAATAGAATCACGTCCAAACAGATTGTTAGTTTATACATGTAGTTTTTTTTTTTAAAAAACAAGAAATGAGAAAAGTACAAGAGAACAAATATAAATAACTTTTATACTAGTCAAGCTAGATTCATAATCCAAGTGCGTCAACTAAGTCTATTACAACTTGTTTGCCACTAAAAAGTTTTTAGAAAAATGTGCGGATCCATGTTTGGCCTACACAGAACTTTTAGTGCTGGAATAAATGATTAGCAAACATGGCATGTAATATATTGTTACTACCCTATTGGCGGCACAAAAGGGTTAACTATAGGCTCAGCTGACACACACGTGAATCACTCAGGTCAGCGGGGCCATGGACAAGGGACAGTACTACGATTGCATGCAAATGTGACCAATGTTATGGTCATGTGATCGAAAGCCTGCGGTACGAGTGACACAGTGAGTAAGAAAGCGGCAGTTCAAGACCGGAGAGCGTTGAGACCAGGACTGTTAGTCGGCCATGAAGTCGGTCCTGGTCTAGTCCTCAAGTGTTAGGTACGAGTCCAGGAAGAAATAGAGACAGTAGAGTTGTGTACGGTGATGTACAATGTAACATTTTAGTTGTTGATGTGTTGCCAATTGTGTCGTATTGGCTGTCTTCTACTTATTCACTCATTATTAAAGTACCAGATTATTGGGGAGCTCTTGTTGTCAGGTTCTTGATGCGTTGATGTGTTGTGTTGTGTTTAGCAGTGTTTTACAGAAGGCCTGATTAGGAGAGAATCGTAACAATATTATAGCAACATTAAAGACACAACAGTTATGGAGTGGAGTGAAGAAATATGGTGAGACTAAGATGAGATCCAACAAGAATTCATACAATGCAATGCGATCTAAAGGGCAGATGATGTAAAGGTCATCTGTTTCTGTGGCCAACGGTTTACGAGGGTGTCATGTGGCCAACACAACCACCAACCGCCTTTACTTTCCCCAAACTAAAGTCAGGTAACTCATCAGAGTTGGGTGAACTCTGGGGAATCTGGAAAGTCATGAAATTCAAAATCCCAGTCTTCACCAAGATTTAAATCTGGGACCTTTCGGTTCAGAAGCCAAGTGCTTTCTACTCAGCCACCAAAAAGATGAATCAACTAAACTTGAACCAATAATTGTGTGTAGTGAAATGTGAAGTTTTCAAAAAGGAAACAAATTACTTTTTAGAAGTAAAAAGCTAACTGTAAAGTCCCATATCCTCAGGTAACTAAGGATGAAGGCATTCGTCCTACTACCTTGGAAGGATTATCAAAACTGAAGCCCTCCTTGAAAGACAATGGTACAACAACAGCAGGTAACTCTTCTTTGATGACATTTACATCTGCTGTACTTGCTATTTTGACAATGTTAGTTAAGTCCTGGCATTCTTACATCATCCACACTACCATAATATCTTTTATTTGTAGGTAACTCTAGCCAAGTCAGTGATATATAAGCTTCTTAGTATATGATCCTCTAATATCCTTTTAAAAAATCCTGTTATTCCATTACTACAAAAATACTCTAATCACACTCATTCTATTAGTATATTGAGATAAACAAGTTTACATCATGACCTTAAGTTCACAATTAACCTAAACAAAAACACTACTTACTGAGGCTGTGCTAGTCTGCTGAGACACTGGGTCTATGGCTAGAACACTGGTAAGCATTGTAGTCACTTGCTCATAGTCAATAGGCTGGACATATGAAGAAGCCAAATTATTACAAATCAAACAAAAAATGAGGGCTTATTAAAAGAAAATTGTACAAATAAAAAAAGAACATAAATTAAAATGTAATGATATTTAATCCCTGGTTAGACTATTATTAGAATGTGTGCACTCCGTTTGGGACCCCCTTAACTCAAGAAAACAAAGAAATTAGAGTGCATGCAAAAAAGAGCAGTGAGATTTACAAAGAACAAATATACACATTTAAGTAGAGAAATACATTAATAGAATCACGTCAGGACAGAAGACAAATACGTAAAGTAGAAATATTCTATAAATACTGAACCAACTGAACCATATCTTACAAGAAATACAAAATCTAATAATATAAGATACTCAGACACAAAAATGACACATTTTTTTCTTCCATATATGCTAAAACATATTCATACAAGTGCTTCTTCTTCCATAGTGTCATTAAAGGGTTGCCAGAATCAGCAAGGAAAACCAAGGACTTAGCAGAGTTTAAGTCTTTAATTAACATGCATGACTAGATTAACACACTGATATGCATATGACATAATTCTATTTTTGAAGTGAGATCTGTAATTAATTAGATAAGAAAAGATAAGATGAGATAGTGGAGTTAGAAGACCAGAGTGTGATGGTAAAAATCATAACTGAAAATTCTTAATGAGATTTAAGCCAACTAACACATTGCCAAAGTCAAACTTAACATAACCAAAGTGTAATCACTCTACCTGGCTGCTCTTTAGTTTGATAGACTGAACATTGCCAGAAGGAGGTTGACCTTCTAAGGAATAATATCCAGAGTAGTAATTGGCGCTGTTGGTATCCACCAGCCTAAACTGAAGCGGTGATCCTGTCTGGAACTGTAATGCTTTGATTTCTAGTGTCTGGCCGCTACCGTTCAGTAAACTAGTCATTAAATGAAAAGAATTTGGTTAGTAATCGATACTCAAAGATCTATCTTTTCATTGCACGAGTTAAAAAGTTACATTTATTTAAAATAAAAAAATAAGCCTGCCAAGTTAGCGCATCTCTTGTGCCATTAAAGTATTTAAAATATATTGGATGTGAGTTTTAGGTTATCAATGAAAGACACATTATATAAACTAGTGTACTACTTACTAGTGTGGGGTATTTGTTTCATAGATCTGTCCCACATAAGCAGTGGCAAAAAACTGTGGTGAGCGCTGACCAACTAGTATTTTTACTACTATAGGTTCCTGATTTTTATTGCCGGCATCATCTTGTACTTGAATCTGAATATATTATAGTTATTACCTTTCACTTTGTGTCTATTTTATTATATATATAAGGAGCTTATTTTACAAGAATAAATATATACAGGCTCTATCCAGTCTAGGAATATCACTGAAGGTGAAACCCACATCTGGATAGCATTTAAAGTCAATGTCTACAACACACACATATATTATTACTGTAGTAACATTTATATATAAACATTAGCGTAAACTAAGAATGGCAATGCTAGGTGTTATCACACAACAGAACAATGTCAAAGAAAACAAAACTGTTTACATTGAGAACATATTCTGTGCCTTGAGGAAATGGATCCGATAACGCTGTAATAATATTGACTCTATTACCATCCACAGCTGATAATGTGAACCTGTTATTAGGTGTTTCTGAAAACAAACAAGGTTGAAGCCAATTTAGAACAAGTAAACTTTCTTCGTTCAATACGAAATGTAATCTGTGTTCAGAGGTGTAGCTAGGTTGGGGGGAGGGTGGGGAGAATTTGAAAATCCAAATGAGTGTTTCTACATTAAATATTATGCAAAATGCAGGGCTCCCCAAAGAGGTCAACCCCCCTTTGCTCCCAAATGATGGCAAATTCCTAACTACACCACTGTCTGTGTTTAAGTTTTTCATGTTTTCCTGCGATAATAAAATGTTACTGTAGTGATTATTGCAAATAATATTGTCATGTCAAAAATTAGTTTTTTTGTTTGTTTGAATATAGAATAACTAAATTGGTTGGGGAAAAAAAAAAGATTAAAAGTATGATGAACTCAAATCTTATTTTGATACTTACGCAAAAGAATCTGAAATTGTGGATTCGGTTTATTGACTGGCACTGTATCTGGGTCAGAGACTGTTAAGGTGTAAACAGTAGTGCCTGAGCTTGCTGCTGGTGAGACCACAGCTAAATATGGAACTGGCTGATTTATAACCATTGGTGGTTCATCATTCACATCTGACAGTCTCAATCGAACAGTCACATATCTGACATCTGAAATATATAGTGTATTAAAAGCATTCAAATGTGTTTTTATAATTCTAATTTTATATAAAACAAACAAGCTGTCAGATTTTATTTTTTTTTCCGGTGAAGGAAAAAGCAATAATATGCGTTGAATTGTAATTCCAGTAAAACTGACACATTTCAGTCGTACAATCATTTTCTTCCCAGCAATGCTTTGAAGACCAGTTCATACATCTCAGAGTAGAGATATCATTGATTTAGTGTGTTACTGTCTAAATATCTTTTGTCCTTTCTAACTTAATAAAGCCTTGCATGAAGTTTCTCTGTGGTGTTGTCTTCATTCTATTACAATTTTAACTTTTTTCTCTCCGCAATTATTTTTCCATGTTTTGAAGGAATTCTTCATTTGCTCATTACTATTTCACTACCCCTGTTATGATTGGGCTTCAATAGCTTTGTTGTTTGCTATCATAAAATGTTGTATTTGGTATAGAATTAAAGGGAAATTCATGCTCTTTTTATATAATTCAAAGTCAAGTTTAAAAAATTAAACATTAATTTAATTTAATCAGGTCAAAATCAATGATGGTATCATCGATTAGGAGATAAAGAGTTAATGAAAGTTCTTAGTTGTATGCTTTTTTTTTTCTGTAAAGTCTTAGTTTGAGGGATTTCACAAGAAAGCCAAGAAAGACAGGGTTATTTGACACTTTTTTTACAAGAGAGCAAAATTACCCACAAAACTTTCAATATAATAGGTCAGTGATTGAAACCATAGGTTTGTATACAGCAAATTTAGGTTGTGTTTCAGGATTTAAGTTAGTCATCAGTTTCTAAACACAATATCTTCCTATGTTATTTTGTTTGCTAAGTTAAAACAATCTCAAAGGTAATAATTATTTAATATTAATATTTAGGTAATTGAAAGAAAAAATTGACTGGAATAAATAGAGTGCATATTAAAACATTAATATATTACATGATAAAAAAAAACAACATTTTAGGTAGAATCAAGTGAGAGCAGTTCATTAATGAAATAAAACCAGATTTAAAAAATTGAACTATTGAAAGCTCATAACTTACTCATTTGAAATTAATCTTTACAATTACAGAGCAGCTAACTCAAATCAAGTTGTATAACATAGAAATAAGTCAATTAAATTGTAATACTAGCTAACTTTACAGCTGCTTCATTATGTATGTTTATAATATGATAGTATTTGAGCTTGTAACCAAGCATCTGGGATTAAATGTCACATTATATACATTCTATTTCAAGTTAAATAAAAGTGTTTTTTTTCAGAAAGCATTTATTTGAATTTGTCTCAGCAAATAAAATACATGTATAAAAATGCGACTTTATCTTTGTCTTTCTAAGTATTATATTAGATAGTGATTTTGTATAATTGAATTTGTCTCAGCAAATAAAATACATGTATAAAAATGCGACTTTATCTTTGTCTTTCTAAGTATTATATTAGATAGTGATTTTGTATAATTTGATATGTACCTGTTTACAAAACCTTATCTTTTTATCTTAGAAATTTCAGTCGTTCCTACTATACAGAAGATAATTACGTCAAACACATATCTTATCTTATCTTATATAATACAGACGTTACTTCAAAAAAGAAGATGATTACGTCCTAGGGGTCATGCATTTAGTCATACATATGAACCAATGACCTAAATTCTGCCAAGTCACTGGTTTTCTTGGCTAGCTCAGGCAACCCATTCCATGCTCTAATAGCACTAGGGAAGAAGGAGCATTTGTACAAATTTGTCCTAGCATATGGAACGAGGAATGTGCCTTTATCTTTGTGTCTTTCTGAGTATTTTATTAAATTTTGTTTTTGTATTTGAAGATTATAGTTCAGTGTTTTATGTATAATTGCTACTTTACTTCTATCCTGAAGGCTTTCTAAATTTAGTGATTTTACTAAAGGTGTTACTCTAGTCAAATGTAAATATTCGTTTGTTATGAATCTCACTGCTCTATTTTGTGTCTGTTCCAGTTTCTTAATTTTTTCTTGAGTTGAGGGGTCCCAAACAGAGGATGCATATTCTATTCTATTATTAGTCTAACCAAGGTTAAATAACATTTTAGTTTTATGTTCTTATTTGATTTATAGAAATTTCTTGTAATAAACCCTAATGCTTTGTTTGATTTTTTTAATAGTTTCATCAATATGGGGATTCCATGACAGTTTTTCATTTATTATAACACCTAGGTATTTTGCGTTTTTTAGTCTGTGTTACTGGTTTACCATGAATAAGATAAGTGGAATTAATTTGTTTTAGTTTTTTTTGGTACACCTGAGTTAACTAGTATTGGTGTTGATTTAGAGCCATTTATTATTACAGTTTGTTCTCTCCCTATCAGAAAATCTTTAATCCACTGATGCAATGGACCATCAATGCCAAAATAATTTAATTTTTTAAGCTAACTACGGTGGTGAACTTTGTCAAAAGCCTTGGAAAAATTGAGTAAGATATCTATTTGCTCACTATTATCTAAACCTTTTGAAAAATCATCAATTAGTCCTATTAGTTGTGTTTCATATTATCTATATTTCCTAAAGCCATGTTGGTATGGAGTAAGGACATTATGTTTGTCTAAGTGGTTTATGATGTTGCTACATATTATGTGTTCTAGGATTTTACAAGTGATGCTGGTAATTATCAATCTGAGTATCAATCTAGTTGTGCATGTTAATTAAAGACTTAAACTCTGCTAAGTCAATGGTTTTACTGGCTGATTCAGGCAACCTATACCATGCTCTAATGACATTAGGGAAGAAGGAGATTTGTCACTTGCAAGAATTTTTTGTAGTTGGAAATTATGATTCAGTTTTTTATGTATCATTTCTACTTTAATTTTTATGTCCTGTATGGTCTCTTTTGTGATTTCCAAAACCTTTTATCAACTCACTCTGTCTGTCTGGTAAAAAGTGTGTACACATTAGTTCTCACACAGACATTCTTGGATCAAGCTGAAACTTCACTCATTATGTTGTTTAATAGCAACAAGGGAAACTAATAATTCAGTAATCACATGTGGGGCTCAATTTGTTGGGTTTAGTCCCATTAAATAATTTTTAAAGCTATTTCTCCCTCACGCATTCTACAATCAAGTTGATACATTAAACAGTTATTTCTTGTACCTAACAAAACATGAATCAATAAACAAATATATTCAATTAGTCAATTGATTATTGGTAATTAATTATTTTGGAATAAGGGAAATAACTTGTACATTATTGGTAGATAAAATTATAAGGATAGAGTTCTTCCCCTTTAGATAAGCTTTGTTTTTTAAAGGATTTAAAAAAAATATTTTGCTTGTAACTAATGGTGCTACTCTAGTCAAAAATAAGTAAATAGTAAGTCAGTAATACTTCTAATAAGAACAAGATATATAAAGTTAAAAACATATTTTTCGGTAAAGATTAAAATTAGTTCCACTTTTGCACAAGGGTTTATGCTACTTATGTACATTATGGGTAACATTTTACAAACGTTGTACACTTACCAGTACTATTGCTTCTACTTGTTGCAGTTAAATAGACTTCAAACACAGGATATTTTTCATAATCAAAACGTTTTCTGTTAGTCTCTGACAAAATACTTGCTAAGGCTAATTGACCATTGCTATTGATTTGAAACATTGCAGTCACATTGGCGATGTTGCCAGTTACTGTGTAAGAGAAATTGGGCAAGACTGTGCTGAGGTCAAATAGTGTTACACCATTGGCAACATTTTCTGGAATGGTATTGTCTGTAACATACACCTGTGCACATCCATTATGAGTTGTGAACACAAGATATACACAAACAATTGTTACAAGCTTCTGTATAGGAATTGCAACAGAACTGTCAAAAAATGTTCCTTTTAAATCCATGATTAGAAAGAATGACTTGGTACATCCAAAAATGTAGTGTTACTTTAGCTTGTTGCTGACTTCATATGTTCCTTAAAACTTTATTGTTGATCTACTGTCTGATCAAGCCTGAAAAGAAATGAAAAACATTTTTTTTTACAGCAGGCAATTATTTTTTTTAAATTTAAGTCATGAAGCTATTTAGTACATTATGGTATAAATATCTCTTGCAGCTATTGTGTACATTATGGTGTAAATATCTCTTGCAGCTATTTAGTACATTATGGTATAAATATCTCTTGCAGCTATTTAGTACATTATGGTATACATATCTCTTGCAGCTATTTAGTACATTATGGTATAAAATATCTCTTGCAGCTATTTAGTACATTATGGTATAAATATCTCTTGCAGCTATTTAGTACATTATGGTATAAATATCTCTTGCAGCTATTTAGTACATTATGGTATAAAAATCTCTTGCAGTTATTTAGTACATTATGGTATAAATATCTCTTGCAGCTATTTAGTACATTATGACAGAAATATCTTTTGCAGTTATTTAGTACATTATGAAAGAAATAAACAACTTTGTTACTGTAACTTATGCTGTTTAGTTCTTTTACAAAATCTTCTGTGTTTTTTTTTTTGTTTTTTTTTAAAGGGGAGTAAGCCAAAACATTGTAAAAATGTTTTTTAAAGTTGTGCATGTAAAATTATATTATTAACACTTGATAGAATTTACATTTCATATTCAAAAATTATTAAAAGAAGTTTACATTAATAAACTACTAATTTTACTGACTTTTTTTTCCCATTTATTTAAGAATTTAAGAAAATAAGAAATTATTGTTTTTTTGATTTTGTTGTTTTTTAAAGGGTAACTTTTAAGAAAACTAAAAAAAAAAAAAAAAATGGATAATGATGTAATAAAGTAAGGAATAATATTTATATAAATATATAATATTTATGACCAAGATACATTCTTTGCAGTTTAAAGGAAAGTTTTACTTCTTGTGGGTGATATTTTATAGTATCCTTAAATTTAGATCTGGTACTCTTTATGGGAACATTCAATAGAGACACACACAAAATAAATTAAAAAATAATTTTAAACTTCAAAAAATATTATTAAAATTATAATAGTAAGGTTTATATTAAAATGTTTTTGATGTTTTTTTTTGTTGTTTTTTTTCAATCAAAAGGACAGTACTACACTTTTTCACAACATCTAGAGTAGATCTTATTGGTAATGCAACATTGGATGATTGGGAGAATATAGATCTGTCTATATGTACTAGTCTTTTGAACCCTGCACCATCATTGTAGAGCTAAATCAAATTCAGATAGGTTCTAAATCCTCTTTGAAGATAATGTTTTAGTTTCTAAGAAAAAATAGTAGCACTACTATTAAATAAGCTTAACTTGGCTTAGGAAATTCCATCATCTACTGGAATATACAGGGAGTTGTGTTTTGCGCTTTTGATTATGCAATAATTGAATAAATTATGTAATCAATAAGACAAGATCTATCATCTTGATTCTAGAGATCTTGAATTCTAGAAAAAGAATCTAATTCTAAATCTACAACTGAGTCTAAGACTCTAAGCAGACTGAAAAGTAGACTAGATTTAGATATATATTTTATATATAAACTTAATAAGTATAATGTCAAGGCTCTTGTAACTATAAATCTATATTACTATAATATAAAATAATTAATTAATAATCTATAATCTACTACTATGTTTTATCGCACTCGCATCTGCAATATTTCAAGTTTTAATATCGCTACCTAGCATATAATCTATATTATAGTGTGGCAATGTTAATTCACAAGTAAATTATGAGTGAGTCTGGTGTGAATGTACATTTTGTTTTTTATAGTTATTATGGTGTTTTGTTTGGTCTTGGTGTAATGCACAAATTGTTTCATTTTGGTTTTTTATAGTTATAGACCTAATGTTTTGTTTGGTGTAATGCACGAATTGTAAGACAAATTTCCTTACAGGACAATAAAGATTATTATTATTATAATAGTAACTGTCTTTGAAAAAAATGTACAAACAAAAAAAAAAAGGCTACTCTACAGCAGTGAGCACATCTAGAGACGACTACATAGTAGGCCTACATCTATAGGCCTATAATCTATATATAGATCTATTCTATATAATCTATGTCTATCTATATCACTAATATCACTGTCAGTATACCTAGATTATATATATATAATCTAGATTATATTTATTTTCTAGATCTAATCTAGATCTATATTATTCTATGTATAGATCTATATCTAAATCTAGATTAGTCTCTTAATATAACCCGGAAATGCCTCGATATAGAAGAGATCTAGACGTAGATCTAGATAGTCCACACCTGTCATAGTCCTACTGTGTGTAACTTAGTGTAGGTGTGTTATGTCTATGTGTAGATCTAATCTTCGTCTCTTCTCTGTATCTCGTAATCTTCGCGATGCCCCTGTCCTGAAGAACTCAAACTCAATGACCAATCTAGTATCCTAAGTATCTACTAATTAATCTAGCTAGATCATTAATTCTAGTTCTAGATCAAGATAGACTATGTGACACCAGGTCCTATTTACTTCTTTTATTAAGTCCTAGAATCTAGTTTAGACGACTCTAGATCTAGATTTCTAAGACTAAGTGCCGCATTGTGATAATCAAACTCTTTCCATTCTTTTCAAACTCAAAAATTCAATCTAAGATTAGTCTAAAGTAAACAACAAAACAATCATATGATAAAACTATTTTGTATGTCAGTCAGATTAAAAAAGAATATATAAATAAAGATCTAAAATGTAACTTAGATCTAGATTAGAATTAGAAAATACATCTAGAAAAATATAGATCTAGATCTACTGAAATGGTGAATCCTGGTACCTATTGAAATTATAGTCTATCCTTTAGCTCGATACATTTAGAGATCTATTATGTTTGACTCTGGTCTAAATCCAATATTCGAAAACAAATATTCACCCAAAGAAAAAAAAAATGACTCCGAATAGTTTAGTAGCGGAACGCACAACACAGGTGAATCAGACTTGTGACCCTACCTGTGTGTCGCCGAGCGGTGTGACACGGCTCGCTTTACATTACCTTGTCTTATTCCCTTTCATTGCCCCTTCTTTGAGACTTAATCACTAAGGGCCTAGATCTAGATTTAGTCTATTAATTTAATAAGAAACTATCTAGACTTTGTTATTTTCAACTAAATCCATTAATATGAATGAATCTTTTATCATGCATGCGAAATATATTTTGCTGCACTTTTTTTTTTTAATGACTTGATTATCTAGGTCGGTGTTTCCCAAACTTTTGACCTATTTGTACCCCTTAGTTATAGAGGTTTTAAAATGCTGAGTACCCTTCGCCCCCCTCCAATGGATTTATATTTGTCTAAATATGTAAGTTCTATTATAAATACCTAATATTGATTTGGATCAATAAAAGTATGAAATGGTTTGCAAAGCATCATCATTTGATTTCATGGTTGTTTATTTTAATCTGAGAAGCGATCTTTTGTACTCAATGTCCACAAATGCTGAAAAAAGTATTTATCAAACGAACATAATAAATGGGTATTTAAATACAATCAGCATGGTAAATGAGGTACAACGCGTACCCCATTTAAACTCTTCCCGTACCCCCGGGGGTACGCGTACCCACTTACAATTTGGGAAACACTGATCCAAGTCATTCTTGCTACACTTTTCTGTCATTAGATAGATAGAAAAATGGTGAGGAATGGTTTGTTATTGTGTTTCATTGACTAATTTGGGGTAGGGTGCAGTTTGTTGACATTATATTACATTGACTGTAATGTATGTGTCTGAAAATCTGGAAGGTTCGCTGGCGTTTAGGCCTACGTGTCTTTGAAGGCCCTGCTGTGACCTACATCATTTCTAACATCTGATGCAGACGTTTTTGAAAAGTCGGCTCTACATCGGGTTCAGTTTTAATTAATTTTGTATCGGTGACAACTGCTCCTCTATTTTTCTTCTAAAAAAAAATAACGCTGATTCCCATTTCTGAAGTCAGTTGCTTCTAGTACAAAGCTACATTGGAAGAGATGACACAGGGGCGTAGCTAGGAATTTATCATCGTTTGGGGGGCCCGGGGGCTTGACCTCTTAGGGGGGCCCCTGCATTTTGCGTAATATTTAAATTTTAATGTATAAACACTCATTTGGGGGCCCCATTTAAGTGGGGGCCCGGGGGGATTTTCAAATTCTCCCCCCTCCACTCCCCACCCTATACCTACGCTACTGAGATGACACCAATACTGTTCTTTGATACGTTTCCGGTGAGTGCCTCCGTTATGCCATCCTCTTCTCACCCCAATGAAAAGGGGGGAGGGGAGCTTAGTTGTCCTCACCCATTCACGGGGCCGGATTTATCTATATTTTTTAAGGCTATGCTACACAAGCTATAGTTCAGAGCCACCAAGAAATGTTTAGCTCTGACAAATAATATTTGGACGTATAAAAGGGTACTAGATCTCAAAGAGCTCAGGGCCTTTTCAAGTCTAAATACCAGTGATGCTCAAAATACGGCCCGCGGGCCAGATCCGTCCCGCGAAGTGCTTCCATCCGGCCCGGCGAAACGACGGCACAAAGTGTAGAAAATCCCCTCTCCAAAAAGGTAGATAAAGTTATGTTTACCTACGTTACCCTAACTTTTTCTCTGATGGATTGGTACCATGATCTTTAACATTGTGTTTATGTAATGAGACTAGATGTATAATCTAACAGGAAAAGTGAATGGATCTTTACTTTGTTGTGGAGCATGATAATAAGCCAATGTATTTGATATGTAAAGAAAGTATGGTTGTTTAAAAAAAAAAAACATATGGCAGCATTCTTGATTTGAGCCGCGAATAAAATATTGTTAAACTACGCTTAGAGATTGAAGGATTGAAACATCTCACTAATTAATGTAGGGCCCCTAAGTGCTAGATCCACGGGTTTCTAATAAAATAGTTTCAGTTCCGTTTCATTACGTTTTTGTATCTTTTCGGTCATGTGGCCCGCGACACGAGTGTCGGAAATTAAAAAGGCCCGCAGGTCGAATTAGACTGGGCATCACTGCTAAATACGGTTCTGACTGTGTGTTAAATGTTGTGTCAAGTAAATGGTCTCAAATTTTTAAGGCCTCTCATCTCCAACTGTCAATACTGACCTGATAATAATTTAATGTATAGTTAATAAACAAAATGTAGGCTCAATGCGCTGTGTTTACATTACAAACATAAACACGAGAGCTAAAATAAAAAATGAATCTTAAAAAGTTTTAAACAAGTAGGTCTTAATGTTCGTCTTAAAAGTGGTGTAGCATGTTGTCTGTTTGAGATCAATGGGGAGTGAGTTCCAAACCTTTGTTCCTTGCACTGAAAAGCCCGCAGACCGTAGTTTTTGAGGGAGAAACGAGGCACCACTAGAAGTGTTGTCCACTGACCGCAGGGCTACATGGGGGTCATAGGGAGTGATCAGTTCGCTAAGGTACAATGGCATTTCTTTGACTAGAATATATTTGAATGGTTCTGCTCCCACTTCAATTCCACGTACCATCATTTTTTTTTTAATTTATAAGTTGCAGTTTTATTATTATTATTATTATTATTATATTAGAAATTAACGAGTATTCATTCTCTGGCACTGCCAGGGTCGAGTTTAGTTCTTTATCAATGTCCACTTAGGAATTTTCTGCTGATGTGGCAGGTCTTCAGCAGTAGGCCTACAGTCCTCTGACAGGCAACGAGAATGCTCCTAGGAATGCTAAGGGCTTAGAAGGTGTCTGTGAGGTCAGTTGTCATTATTCCCTCGGTTGATAAAACAATGGGGTATAGCCTATTGTTATTTTGGATAACTTCCATAAACGCTTAATCTCCAAATTTTTCGAAAACTTTATTAAGGATCCACTCAGGGTCGCCGCGAGGGATGTGGTCGTCTGGGTGCGAAATTTTAAAATGCCGCCCCCCCCCCCTTTTTTTTTTCTAGAGAAGAAATTTAATTAATTAGTTAATTTGTTTCTTCTACGATGCAACAAAGATGGATTCGTAGGTGCCTACAAATGTATCCCAACACAACACTAGCACAAAATGAAGCATCTCAGCGCTGAATAATTTGCTTGAGTTTAATACAAAATAAATAATCCAAAGGACAGCTCACGTATACAATGACTTGAAATAAAACACAGCAAGGCAATGCTTCTCAAACATTTCCGTGTGGCGACCCCCTAGAACAGGGGCGGGCAACCTTTTTGTATCCCATATTTTGTTTTTCCATTTAAGTTTTTCTTATAGGGCCCTAATATTATTAGACCTACTTAGACTTAGGTCCTTCCGAGCCGTTCGGCGCACAGGGTGGCAAGCTGTCTCCACAGAGGTCTTAGGCGACTTCCATTTCTTCTAAGAAAGTGAAACGCCGTGTTAAACATGGACAGCCTTGTTTGATAGGAGACTAAACGTAGCTCGACATGGCTTAAATTTTGCCGATGTGCCAAAAAAATCCAAAATCCAATCCGAACGTGGAAAAACAGTAATTGCTGAGAAGGATACTAGGAATAACATGCCGAGATTAATGACACCAGCAGAGAAGTTCCCGCACGGGCACTTGTCTGCTGATTGAAATGATGACTGAACATCGTGTGAGATTCACTGGGCATATCCTTAGACCAGATGAAGCACGTTTACCGAAGTCAGCCTCAACATGGAAGCAGAAAAGAGAAAAACGAAAACGAGGCATTCTTCTTGCTTCTACTTTTGAAAAAAAAAAGTTCTACTATTACAGACTTCAAAATGAAGACATCACAAAACTAAAGAGACAGCTTAATTTTTTTCTAATTCAATATTGAAACCTCTTGCTAGTGTTATTACATTGCTTATGTTAACTCCCTCTCTCTGTCTGTCCGTCTTGTACAAATTTTGAACACGTTATTTCTCCCACTTCCCATTCTCGGATCAGATGAAGCTTTGCACAATTATCCATTGTACCTAGCAAAACATGCATAATTAACTAATTAACCGATTAATTAGTGGTAATTAATTAATTTTGTGTGATGTTGAAAAGGGAAATAAATCGGACATTATTGAGATATATGACTGTAAATGTGGATTTATTCCCCTTAGGCTTTGTGGTTTGTTTGTTTGTTGTTTTTTTTTAAGTATTTTTATATTTTATATTTTGATGTTGATGGCATTTTTCATTGAACAGTCTGATGTTAAGTATGTGTTGAACAGCATTTTAAGTTTTGATCAGAGATAGCAATGTTAGGACAACCAACCAGATCTTCTTATTTTGTTATAAATTGCTGACGATAATTGGAAAGAGAAGATAACTACGTCCTAGGCATTTCATGTGTAAATCTAGTGAATCTAAACTTAGACTCAGCCAAGCCGTTTTTTTTTCCACTTTGATTCAGACAATATATTCCATTCTTGAAGACGCTAGGGAAGAAGGAGCACGCATGGAACATACGACATTTGGAACCAAAAATGTGCTTTTATCTTTGTGTCTTTCTGAGTATATATATATATATATATATATATATATATATATATATATATATATATATATATATATATATATATATATATATATATATATATATATATATATATATATATATAACATATAAGGCTAGTCCCAGCTGTGACCTACATATTTTGCCAAGCATAACCATTGTCCGCAGGCGGTCGATTTAGCAAAATTTTACAGTTATTTACCTGAAAGGTACGTTGAATTGCGGAAATTAGCAGCTAGAATTCTTGCTATGTTTGAAAGGACTTATCTCTGTGAGCAGTTCTTTTCATAATGAAATCTAAAAAAAAAAAACCTCACCCGTTCGAGATTATCTGATCAAAATTTGTCATAAGTGATGAAAGTGTCAGTCAGTGACAAACAAACCTCAACCAAGCATCATAACAGCGAAAATAATGCGTAATCATATACATTTTTAATTCACAAAATAGCACTACAAACTTAACTAACCAGGGGACAGGTATTCCATTAATTGTTGTATTCTATTGTATTGTTTATAATTTACATAAAATTAGTAGGCTATGTTTTCCAACTAATTTTTGGCTGCGGCCCTTCAGGTCATAGTTAGTTTTTAGTGTGGCCCATACGCCTTAATGAGTTTGACATGCCTGCTTTAAAAAGACTCGAATTCATCATGGAATTTCTGGTAGACCAGTGTTTCCCAAACTGTGTTCCGCGTGGCTTGTCTAGGTGTTCCCTGAGCTATTGGAGTAATTAACTCTTTGAGGGCCCCTGCACTTTGACATTCGACATCATGACATGATATAATGGCGTAATTTTTAACGTAAAAAAAATAATTTCGAATACCCATTTCGGGGCCTTCCTCAAGTGGGAGCCCTGGGGGGGGGGGTTCAAATTCTCCCCCCTCATCCCCCCCCATCCTAGCATGCCACTGCTTTTAGGCATGCATGTAAATTAATTCCTAAGTAAATGCAGAAAAGAAATTGTAAATTAATTTTTTGTAGCTCTTCTCTTTACTAACATAACTATAATCATCGAACTGATCAAGCATATGTCCGAATTTTGAGCAAAAACACCGTCTAGTTCAAAGCGTCGAAACTAACCTGTGGGCAGTTTAGACCAATAGCTCGTTGCCACGTCGTACAGACCTGTGACGTGGCAACAAGCTATTGGTTGAAACTGCCCATAAGTTGTGACGTTGCAGGTCAGTGTTCAGGCTTTCTATAACGATTGGTCTCGGACTAACTCTCAACTGACAGTGAAATAGTGGGTTATTTCCCCCACGTACAATTTGATCCAAGTTCTTAAATTAGTACCGTTTGCAACATTTATAAAAGTTACTCCACCTGACGAAATTATTTAGATATGATTGTATTATTTTAAAAAAAGACATAAAATTGTGAAAGATGTGTTTTAAACTGTAAAAATGTAGTGAGAAGTTGGTTTTACTTAAAGCACAAAATGTTCTTGACGTTTAACAAGAGGACCGTGGTTGATAAAAACAAATAATGATGAACTAATATCCAATACATTTTTAAAATACTTTCAAAACTTGAACAGTTTTGCAATATTTCTGGAAAACTATGGAGGATGATTCGTGGGTTGGGAATCCGTTTTCTGTGACACCTAACCAGGAGGGTTTAATGCAAGTGACTATGAAAATCTGACTGACCTAATGATTGACTCTAATTAGAAACAAAGATTCTAGTCAAACGTGTCTGAAATGTACCATAAACTATTTCAAAACAAGATATTCTTTTATACAACCTATATTAGGCCTACTAGTAGGCCTACGAAGCGGGATTTTTAAATTATGCCAATGTTGTAATAACGCCAAAGTTAAACAGGCTGCAGACGTCATATCAGATATTAGAATTGAGCTTGCCTATATATCATGCTTGAGATCAAGATGCTATGCTCATCAAGGGCACAATACCATCAAGCTCAATAAAGCTTTTTTTTTTTTTTCCCGATGTTTATGTCTGTTTATTTTAGTTAGGGCCAATAGATTCTATATTTTAAAAAAAATAAATTCTAAATTTAGAATATGATTTAATTTGTAGTGTTTGTTTTATTTACACCAATAAGAAACAAGCCAACGTATAAAATCGGCAAAATTTAAAAATTAATTTTAAATTCTCTGAATGTTCCGTTGGAAAAAAGGTTTGGGCAGCACCGTGGCAGACAATAAACATTGATTCGAATGACATCAATCGTGAAAGTAAAATAAGTCTAGATAAACAGGAACTAAACGACTAATAACTATTTGGTGAAATGACTCTACGAACAAGCTTTTTAATTAATAAAGTCTATCATAGTCATAAAGCTATTATTTATTCATGAACTCTGGATATCTGAATTTAAAATAATAATTATGACCTAGATTCTAGTTCTTGTTTATGGGTATTAAGACACATTTAGGAACTGATCTTGAATTATAGACTAGAAAGTGTGAAACAAATTTGATAACAACCTAAATCTATGTGTCTAGTTTGCTTGGCAAAAAGTATACTTTTTAACTTGTGTGTGTGTGTGTATTCAAATTCAAAATATTGTAATGAAGGATATATAAAATTTAGTTTTATTAAAGGGAGAAAACTAACATATCCACACCTTTCCTTCCCGACATTCCTCGTAAGTACCGAATGGCCAATCAAGAAAGTGGTTTTATTTAAAGAATTTATATTCCTGATCGCGTAGACTAAATTGCTATCTGAAAACAAAAGGGTACTTTTTTCTAATAGGTCTAGTTGGTATATATTGGTGTACCAATGGTTAGGAATATAAATATTATGATGTACAATAAAGAAAGAAAGAAAGCCTACCCGACAGGCTGTACATATCCTGGTATCCCCGACGCATAAAACTACACACTGTGACAAAGTGACACAGCCCATTATTTTACTAGGACACCTAAACACGTACGTGCGGCGCAGTGCAGAATTACCTCATGTGTATTGACCGTCGTTTCTTTCACGGGAAAGTTTCGTTTCCCCAACACACACACACACACACGACCACACCTTACCGAGGTGACTGCGAGACACCCACACAAATAGAAGACCCTAATAGTATAGGCTCTTTGCCCAAGTCATGTTTGAATTTTCTCAAATGATCGATTGGTGTTTGTTGACATGTTTTTATGTGACAGCTAAATCTAGATGGGAAATCATACAAGTATTTTTTTTTCACTCGAGGCCAGTGTAAACGCATAGTTCCTGCATGGCTGAGCTTTCATAAGAAGACATGTTCATAATCTTTTCTTCTTATAAGTTACTTACATTCCTTTAAAAAAAAAAAAAAGATAATTTCATCCTGCGATTATCCATTTGTTTATCTAGTCGTTTATATTAATTAGAGACTTAAGCTCTGGTGTCTTTTATTTGGTTTTCCTGACTGATTCTATGCTACAGAGGCGGCCTTAAGGGGTGGCGAGTGGGTCAACCACCCCAAGGAGCCGCGATAATGAGATTCTTTTTGTCACTGTCAGCTAATCGTAGAAATATTCGTGGCCCTACTGATATGACACTTACCAAGGGCCCGGCGCACTGCTGAGGCCGCCTCTGTATGCTATACTGGAACTAGGGGAAAAGGCGCACTTGTTCGAATTTGTCCTAGCATATCGAATAAGAAATGTGCTTGTTTATCTTATCTTATAAACTAATGACGTTACTTCAAAAGAAAAGATAACTACGTCCTGCGATTTCCATGTGTCAATATACTCATTCATGCACATGTTAATCAGTGACTTAAAATTTGCAAAGTCGATGTTTTTATGTCTGATTCAGGCACTAATAGCACTAGGGAAGGAGAATCTGTATAAATTTGTCCTAGCAGAATAAATGTGCCTTTATCTTTGTGTCTTTCTGAGTACTTTATTACGTTTTGTATTTTTAAATTATGGTTCAGTGTTTTATGTTATCCCGTATGGGAGGAACGTATGCCAAAGGCAATCTTTTTTGGTGGGCTAAAAGGTGGTCGACGTACAAGAGGCGCCCCACGGAATCGCTTCAAAGACCAGCTTAGGCGCCAACTTGCCTTAGCTGACATAGAAGAGAGCCCCTGGTTGCATGCGGCCTCAGAACGAGCCAGCTGGAGGTCACTCACAAAGGCCGCGGGATATACATTTGAGACCATAAGAAAATCCGAGGACAGACGCAGACGGCGAAAAGAAAAACTAAATCGGCCACTTGCGGACAATGATAATGCTTGCACTGAGTGTGGCAAAATATTTAGGTCACAGCTGGGGCTGCGCAGCCACTGAAAATACTGCATTCCTCATTAATCTTTGGACTCGAAGACAAGCCTTATTATTTATGTATTATTGCTACTTTACTTTTTAGTCTCCTGTCCTGAAGGGTCTCTAAATTTAGTGATTTTACTAAAGGTGTTACTCAAATGAGTCTAATCCTAATCAAACGTGAATATTAGTTTGTAATGTATCTCACTGCTCTATTTTGCGTTTGTTGTAGTTTTTCTGTTTTCTTGAGCTGAGGGGTCCGAAACAGAGGACATATATTCAAATATTGGCCTAAAGGTTAAAAGGCTTTTTAGTAGTTTCGTGTACTTTCATTTGTAAAAAAAAATTTAAAAAAAAAATAAAAATAAATATTTTAATAAACTCAAATGCTTTGTTTATTTTTTTTTTATTTCGTCAATACGGTGATTTCATGATAATTTTTCTCGTGTTATAAATAATTAAATTAAGGCTTGTCTTCGAGTCCGAAGATTAATGAGGATTGCAGAATTTCCCGTGGCTACGCAGTCCCAGCTGTGACCTAGATATTTTGCCACATCCACGGCAATCATAACATTTGTCTGCCGGTGGTCGATTAAGATTTTCTTTTCGCCGTCTGCGTCTGTCCTCGGCAGACGATTTTCTTTTGGCCTTGGTCAGTGACTTCAAGCTGTCTCGTTCTGAGGCCGCATGCAACCAAGTGCTCTCTTCTATGTCAGTTAAGGCAAGTTGGCGCCTAAGCTGGTCTCTAAAGCGTTTCAGTTGGACACCTCTGTTACGTCGACCACCTTTTAGCTCACAAAAAAAAAAAAAATGCTTTTGGCATACGTTCGTTCCCCACAATGGTTAAGTCCGGCCCTGCTATTTACTTCTACCCCCCCCCCCCCTCTTTTATTTTTGGCCGCAAAAGTTACGAGATAAAAGAGTTATATTTTTATGACTCTAAGATATCAGGAATGGTTTGGCCATAAAGAGAATTATATATATATATATTATTGCTCTAATGACACTTGGGTATAAATAATAATACGAATAATAACGAATGGATAAAGTGCCTTTATCTTTGCGTCTATTTTATTAGGTTGTGTTTCTTGTATTGATAAGTTCTGGTGTAGGGTTAAATGCATAATGTATTATTGCTACTCTATTAATTTCTATGAATTTCTATCCCTCTGAGTTAGATCTAGTTTATGACAGGTTTATCTAAACCAAGATTGTAAATGGTCTTTAAGCAAAATAAAACAAACAAACAAAAAAAAAACATTCTCTATACATTTGACCTCGACACTTCATATGAAGCCACTTGATCACGTGTGAAGCTTGCTGTTGTAGTCATTTAAGTCTGTTCACATACTCCTGGCATCTATTCTACATTCCCAATAACATTTTACTAGTAGGCCACCACAGCTATCAGAGAACAAGCCCTGTGATTGCCGTGTTGTATTAACTTAGGACTGTCATCACGCAAGTTACATGTTCTATGTCTGTCACGCAAGACGTTTCAACTAGGACGTAGTAAGCGTCATTTAAGGAATGTACGAAACTTACACATTTGCTGATCAGAACGGATAAGAACCCCACACTCTTCCCACCCCACCCTTAAAAAAAAATAGGTTCTGCTAAAAATAATTAGTGACGTGACATCACGTGACTCAGAAAATATGTTCTCATTATTACTTCACAATCAATGGCGTGTTCCCAACTCCCCCCCCCCCCCACACCTTTTTGTTTTTTTCAAGTTATTGTCAATGACAAGTGTTTCCCTAACTCGAGATGCGCTGCTGTAAGATCTCTTTACCTTGAAACTCTCAGACTTAGGTCTATCTCTATACGTGTGGTCGTGTGGTATGCAGTCTGGACTGTCGTTCAGCAGTCTCGAAGGTTCCGGGTTTGAACCCTGCCCCCATCGTCATGTAGTGGTAGGTTTGGGGTGGGATTTAATTATCTGTAATCTGAAGGAATATCCGAAATATGTAAAACATTTTACAAACAAAACAAAATATTTTTAGAGCGAAAATAAATATAGCGTGTCCAAGAGAGAAGGTGACCAAGAAAGCTATGGACAGCGAGAAAACATGGGCCTCAGCTCTTGAAGAAAAGCATGCCATACTAAAAATGGCTGGCTCCTCTACCACCAAAGCGAAAGCCACATTGACCTGCAATATATGTGGACGAGAGTGTCTCTCCAAAATAGGGCTCCACAGCCATATGAAAAAGTGTTCGAGATGAACCATGGTCGTTCCACGACTGAAGGAGGCCAATATAAATGTAGCGTAATACCATGGATATGTCACAATAAAAACAAAAATTATTCTTCTGTGTCTTTTAGGGAGGTGTCACACGGAGAGAAAAAATAAAAAAGCCAGCATCTAATGACGCAACTTCAAGGGAAGTTGATAACCGTCTGACCAAGGCCAGTTTTGCTTTCGGACGCTTCCAGTCGAGAGAGTGGCGGAATAAATTGTTCTGCCTACAAAAAATCAGTGTCTACCAAGAAGTGGTTCTCTCGACCCTTCTATATGGATCTGAGACATATATATATATATATATATATATATATATATAATATATATATATATATATGGGCTATGGGTATTATACAGAAAGCAACTAAGACTTATTGAATGCTTTCACCCAAGATGTTTGCGCTCCATCATGTACATATGGCAAGACCGCACTACAAAGAGCGATGCTCTTGCAAAAGCCGGTATGGACAGTATGGAGGGACTTTTTATTGTTCGACAATTACGCTGGGCAGGGCACGCATCCCGTGTGGCGGACGAACGTATGCCAAAGGCAGTTGTTGTTGTTTTTTTTTTTGTGAGACAAAAGGTGGTCTACGGAAGCTCTTTAAAAACCAGCTTAGCGCCAACTTGCTTTGACACAGAAAAGAGGACATGTCTGGAGGCTGTTTCAGAACGAGGCAGTTGGAGATCACTTACAAAATACACACTTAAGACCAAAAGAAAATCCACTGATTAGTACAGACAAGCCTTGAACCTGGAATCATCGGGACGACATTCCGAAGCGCATACCACCCAACCATGCAGCCATCCGCTTTTTGGCCTATACGGTCTACAGAATACGAAAATAATGATAAACTATACATTTTTAAAAGCACGTAGAATTTAATCCTTTGTGTGCATCTTTTTATAAATAAAAGATGAAATGTAACCAATGTGCAGATTGCTGTGAAAAACTTTTCGTATGTAAGTCTCCAATCATGTCACAGGGCCGGCCTTAGGCATATTCAATTGGTTAGTCCTCCCACAGGACTACAAAAAAATTGTGGAACTTAAATCTGATCTCAAACATAGTAGAGCACCATGACTCCATATTTACTAGTCTTTCCCATAAGTACGGGAATTGCGATTTATGAATTTCAGTTATTTGTCAATTTAGATATAGACAGGAAGGTTTTTAATAAATTGCATAATTTTATTTTTTCGCAGTTTAATTTTTTTTTTTCTTAAGGGCCACCAAATTCACTTAGCCTAGGATCTCCTATTATCCAAGGCCGACCCTGCAGATCAAGTCTAGGCCTATATCTTTATATCAAAATAGGTTTATTTACCTCCCCAGCCGCTTTTTTCCCCCTCTCATTACCAAATTTGAAGTTAAAACACAAAAAAAAGAGGACTCTGCATTTGTTTACCATCAATAGGCCTAGGACATCACTCCAAAAGTACTACAAAAGAAGCAGCCTTCTGAAAAGACCAAATTGCCTTTTGTTTTCTAAACAAAGATGAATAAATAGGGCAGCACTAAACTGAGGCAACACAACCTGGTGGTATTTGCTAAGCAAATAGTTTGCGAAGTTAAACGAAACAATTCTAAGAAACCCACTCTATTAGACTATTATTAGACTAAGATCTACTTTTAGTAAACTTTTCCGGTTAGGTTTTTTAATATATATTTTTTTGGCCCAGACCTGCTAGCTGGTACACATCTCGTCTGCATGTCACATAATCACGTATTGATTGCAGGGATCACAAAAACATACCTGTTGATGACTCAGAGGTGGTTATGCTTGTGTGAATCAAGTGTCAGGTACAGCAGCATGCTAGTTTATAGCCGTGTTAGAGACTGCGAAACACTTTGCTTTTATTTTATATGTGTGTACGGCCGTGTAACAAAATCTTTGAGGCTTGCAATCTGCAGGGAACAGAAGCAAGGAAAACAGAGGCAGACAAAGGAAGCGATGCGAGGACAACAGTGAGAAACTTACAGGGCTGTCTGTGGAAGAGATTATAATCCTGGTGTTATGGGATGTGCGTTTCTATGGTGACGGTGGGAAGAGGTTAGCGATTGGTTGTGAATGATGCAAGAAAGTTGGCATTGTCGTCAGTGGTCTTTGTTAGGGGAGACGACTCCAGAACGTGAGTCTGAGCAGAAGTGGTATTCTAGGGAATTAAATTTTGTTCAAATACTATTTTATATTATTATTAAAGTCTACTACATTTATTTCATTTTATCACAAGTTGATTATGTCTATATTATAATAAAAGTTTTATTTAGTATTGTTCACAAGGAATTTATTCAAGATATTGTCAGCAGAAATGCTAAAACATGGGGGAGGGGGCGCAGTGCATTGTTAACAGATTCTCTGTTGGCGAACTTTTAAAATCCCTGAGAACTGGCAAAAAGGAGTGCTTGTAAAGTTTCCTAAAAAGGGCAACTTGGCAGACTGCAAGAACTGGAGGGGCATTACTCTCCTCTCTGTCCCGGGCAAGGTTTTTAACATTGTTCTGTTGAGACGGCTTCAACAGCCAGAGAGGATCAGGCAGAGCATGTGCAGGGCATGCTTAGTTTTACGAAATGTCATAGGACAAAGTCTCGAGTACCAACAACGGCAGTTTCGTAGACTTTAAGAAAGCGTTTGATAGTGTCCACCGAGAATCACTATGGAAAATAGTTAGAGAATACGGCATCCCAGAAAAATTCTTCCAGATCCTACGACACCCATTCAGTCTAGTTGCTGCATTAAAACAGAAAAAGAAATAACCGAGTTTTTTTTTTTACAATCGAGACAGGTGTGAGACAGGGCAGCATCTTATCCCCCTTCCTTTTCCTCCTAGCCATCGACTACATAATGAACTAGACTGCCTTTGGTATTCCATGGCCTGAACAACTCCGATTGACGGACTTGGACTTCGCACTACTCGGAGCTACAAATAAATGCATACAAGAAATGACGGAGAGCCTAAAAATTGGCCTCCGCATAAACTTGGAAAAGACTAAAATTTTGCTAGTGGGATATAAGACAAATGGTGCCACGTCAGACTTGGTGAGTCAAAGCTTGAAGAGATGCACAAGTCCACATACCTTGGAAGTATCATAACCAATAATGGGGATGCCTACCATGATGTAGCGTGCAGAATAAGAAAGGCAGGGAGCATTTTTCAAAGGCTGCAGCGTATTTGGACAAGCCAAGCCATTGGACTTGAGAAACAAAAATACACCTTCTTAACACAATCGTCATCTCAACAGCAACATATGCATGTGAGACATGGAAGTCATGTGTCAAAATTAAGAAAAGACTCAATGTGGCTCAACAAAAATGGCTGAGACGTATTTTGGTAGCCAGTTAAATAGATCGGGCCTCAAACAATGAAATCCTAAGCCGAACAGACAGTCGAACACTTATTGTCATGAGGTTTGCGGGACTTGTTCTCCAACAAAATGCACTACGCATACCAAGAGTTGCGATGACATGGAGGCCAATACGAGGAAAGCGCAAACAGGGACGTCCTCGTATACCTTGGCGCCACACTTTCATGGAGGACCCCAGAACAGTAGACACCAGGTGGGAGGAGACAGCTTGCCGCCCAATGCGCCAAACGGCGCGGGAGGACCTATGTCTAAGTTTTATTAGTTAAGACATATTACACCTACAGCGGTTTAGTTGTCTACCTGCAGTTTGATGCTACAAGTCAAAGACCGTCAAAAAAACACCTAGCAAAAGATAGAGCGGAATGGAGAGAGAGACGGTTATCATATTGTGTGTGTGTGTGTGTTACCCAACAGTCCATTAGGCTAAAGGACGGGTAAAGGTGAAGAAGTGTGTTTATTTTGTGGGGGGTAGTACAAGTACGAAAATGAGAATCACTGAAATGACGTTGCTGACTATTACCAGCAATGAGGATGAAAAAGACAGCTAACACAATAGGCGATGTTTTTAACCCTCGAAGTGCTGAGCTTTTTTTTTTACGAGTGCATACAAAATGGAAGTACAATTCTGATGTTTAGAGGCTAATGTACCACACGCGTTTTAAGGGTTAAACGAAGCAAACATTCGACATATCCAACAGTAGTGTTCTTTGGTGAGACTTGAAGTATTTCTACCATCAACAGAATAAACGACTGAAACAAAAAAAAAAAGGGGGGGGGGCGGCCAATAAATAATTCACAGTAATAAGCCTCCCCGTTATTTATACATGAACTTAATTTAGCACTGTGAACAAACATAATGTAGGCTCAAGCGAGACCAATAGTTTTAGTAGGCCTGACCACTGACCTGCAACGCCGCTAGCAGTTTGGACCAAATAATAAATAACGTGTTCAAAATTGTGTTTCAGAGCGCGTTGATGTAAGCTTTGTAAAAAAAGAACAACATTCTAAGGTCAAACCTATTTGAAAATAAAACTTTTAAGTCACCCCAATAAATCCTGCCGCCAGCTAAGTCATAAAGCAATCAAGATAATGGCGTGCACTTTACCGAACACACCAGTTTTGTGTAAGCATAGTGTATCAAACACATCAGCTCTGTGTAAGCAGTCTATCAAACACACCAGTTTTGTGTAAGCAGTCTATCAAACACACCAGTTTTGTGTAAGCATAGTCTGTCAAACACATCAGTTTTGTGTAAGCATAGTCTATCAAACACATCAGCTCTGTGTAAGCACAGTCTATCAAACACATCAGTTCTGTGTAAGCAGTCTATCAAACACATCAGTTCTGTGTAAGCAGTCTATCAAACACACCAGTTTTGTGTAAGTTGTCTATCAAACACACCAGTTTTGTGTAAGCATAGTCTGTCAAACACATCAGTTTTGTGTAAGCATAGTCTATCAAACATCAGCTCTGTGTAAGCATAGTCTATCAAACACATCAGCTCTGTGTAAGCATAGTGTATCAAACACATCAGTTTTGTGTAAGCATAGTGTATCAAACACATCAGTTCTGTGTAAGCATAGTCTATCAAACACATCAGTTTTGTGTAAGCATAGTCTATCAAACACATCAGTTCTGTGTAAATATAGTCTATAAAACACATCAGTTCTGTGTAAACATAGTCTATAAAACACATCAGCTCTGTGTAAGCATAGTGTATCAAACACATCAGCTCTGTGTAAGCATAGTGTATCAAACACATCAGCTCTGTGTAAGCATAGTCTATCAAACACAACCAGTTATGTGTTAGCATAGTCTATCAAACACATCAGCTCTGTGTAAGCATAGTCTGTAAAGCACATCAGCTCTGTGTAAGCATAGTCTGTAAAGCACATCAGCTCTGTGTCAGCATAGTCTATCAAACACAACCAGTTATGTGTTAGCATAGCCTATCGAACACACTAGTTTTTGTGTAAGCATAGTGTATCAAACACACCAGCTCTGTGTAAGCATAGTGTATCAAACACATCAGCTCTGTGTAAGCATAGTGTATCAAACACATCAGCTCTGTGTAAGCATAGTGTATCAAACACATCAGCTCTGTGTAAGCATAGTCTATCAAACACATCAGCTCTGTGTAAGCATAGTGTATCAAACACAACCAGTCTTAAGTTTTGTGTAAGGCTGTACAATATCAGAACTATAAATATTCTCTTCAATTTCATACTCTTCTTAGCATGGCTTACGCGTAGGACGTAATCATCTTTTTTGAAGTAACGTCTGTATTATATAAGATAAGATAGAACAAATGCGCTGCTCTCTCTTGAACAACATGGGCCTGGGTTTGTTTACTGCCCCACATGTTGAGTACCAACTGAGCCTGACAATGTGCAAGCGGAACCGGAAGCTGAGTCGTGTGATTAAATTCTGATGATAAAATTGTATTATTTGCAGATCTAACCAATCCTCTTGCTTTAATGGGTACCCTAACTCAGTCACGTGAAGCATCCTGAGCTAACATTATATTATGTAAAGCAAAGATCATTACATAATATCAATATAAAGTAAAGGTCATTATATAATGACCCAGATGTTCCTTACCCGGACCTTTAATTCTTCATTCCATTTTTTTTTAAATGTTTTTGATTGGCCCAGACACTCTTTAAAGAAGGCATAAACATAGATGATCTTAGTTAAGGAAAAAAAAATGTACTTCAAACATTGACAATCAGTAGACACACACACACATTCAGCTAACTCAATAGAATGGAGCAACACCACCATGTGCACAAATATATTCATTGGTTTAATCAGGACATTCAGTGATAAAGACATTTGCTATGTACACAAAATTTGACAAAACATAGTAAGAAAGCCTGTGTTCTAGTCAGAGACCTATCCAGCCCTCAGCCCAATTGGGTTAGAGAAACATGATCAGTATAGAGTGGCAAACATTTAAAACAATGTCGGCAAGAACCTAACACGTGGAAAGTCGTTTTCGTTTCACCCTCTCAAATGAGTTCATGGCCCAAGTGTTGGAATACCGGGCCTCCTACTTGAAAACCTCCCTACACAAGATCTGATGGAAATCACACGGTCAAAGACAAATTGTAAATTACTTGATTCTGAGACTCGCCAATTATGAGTTTGTAACATGTTGCCTATAATACACTTGTATTGCTATGTAAGTAACACATTCTGCAACTAAACCAAGTTGTTTTGATCCGTCCTGAGAGACCAAAATGAGTTCCTTCTTAAAAGACAAAGAACTGACTAAGCTTCTTTAAGTTAAAAAAAATTGTTATCTTAGCCCTAGTTGCTCTGTACAGAGTGCTGGAAGCTTACAACTGAGACAAATCATACCAAACTAGGCATTTAAAAGGGCAGTAACCTCCCCTAGCTATCAAATGGTAGTTTCCCCTATCAGATATAATCAATGCTAATGCTATGTAAATTCAATATCACAAAGTCCATTTGAATGTAGAGACACTAGAAGACAGCTGATTTTTTTTTTTTCACAGGTCAGTGAGTCTAAAAGTTAATGGAAACAAACTCAAAGATATTTTAAAATGGAATTGACAGACGGGTCAACCTGACCCGAAGATGTGCTTGTTACCTGGCAGACACTACTAAAGACTAAGGACCCAGGGCATGCATGAAAGAGAGTCAAATTGTTTCATTAATTGATAGTGCAGCTTGTACAAAAGGACTGAACTTTAAATAATGGCCGCCTTCCAAACAACATGATTGTAGGAGATAGCATGAAGCAGCATTCAGAGTATCACAAATCCAGAACTATAAATAGATCAACCTTTCAACTTTTTGACCTGCTCAGGATCAAACACAAAAAAAAAACAATCAGAGTAAATCTTTCCTCTATCAAAATGAACTAAGTAAATCCAATGGGGCAGTTCATATAAAAACACGCATTTCTTAACAAAACAAAACGTCTCAATAATACAAAGCCAAAAAAAAAAAAAAAAGTTTCATAATAATTTTTTTTGTTTTTTTTTTTCTTTCATTTTTTTTTTGTCCTTATAAGACAAAAGTTGATGTGAAAATGAAGGACTTGGTTCTTGGTAGAGTCCAAGTCTGAAGATGTACATTGCGAAAGACATCAGATAGAACCAACATTCTGGGTCATTAGCTGAACTATGACCTTTAGTACCATCATGCAAAGTTCAGAGTTCAAGTTGCAAGTAGATTTGTTTTCATTTGCCTTTCTTCCCTCGATATAAATATGTTGGTCCATCTCACTGCGTTGACTTGTTATATAGCTGTGGAGCGCGCGCACGCACACACACACACACATTCACACACACACTTGGCACACAATACATCATGTACAACATGGGTCAGCGCACCTTACAATGTAAATATAATTATATATCTATGTACAAACACCAGCTTTCAAACCAAAAACTAAATATATTTATACTATGTATATATTTATAGGCTGAACACCTCATCCGGTTGTGTCAGCCATCTTCCTTTGGAGGAGTAAACCAACCTGTAACAGAGCAAGGGAAATAATCAAGGTTCAAACAATGCTTCTACATAAAAATGGGTAGCATGGAATAGATTGTTAGTTCAGTCCTTTCATCTTCCATGAGTTGACTACCTGCCATACTTTAAAGGACAAGTTTTGAATTCAAGGGGTCAGGCTTGAAGACAAGTGGAAGAATGGAACACAAGGAGAGAATAAAATAGCACACAGAATACGTTGTATTGAAAGTTCAAATGTTATGACTCATCTTGTTTTTTTCTTTTATTGTGTGTTATGAACAAGGATCTTTCTGTAATAAATGGGAAGTTTACATTTCTTTAAAAACAATATAAATGTTTGCCTACATAAGAAACTTGGTCAGCTATTGGCCTGCTTATGAGAACAGGTTAGCCATCAGCTTTTTGAGATTCTCATGTCCCCCCCCCCCCCAAATAATATTCAGCCCAAGGACATATTTACACTAGGAAAAAAGAATACCAGTAGTAAAATTATATATATACTCCTTCCTCCTTGACAGAAGATACAAGTTGCAATAATTTAGACTAATAGGAACTTAGTTCAATTTCAACTTTTTAATTAACAAAAAATGCAGAGATCAGATGAGTAGGTGTTATAAGTACTATGTAATAATGAAACATCTAAAGTGTTGTCACATTAGTTTGACCTAGTACTTACCATTTTTTTCATGAATTTGAACCAAAGATTTGAAAGACTGTTGTGCTCTAGCCAGAGTGTATTGATTCTGAAAGAAAAAAAAAACCTCAATATTTAAACTCACTACAAGTGACTGCACCTACTGTTCTTAAGATTTCATCCTTCACAATATTTAACAGCACTATAAGCTAATAGTTAACCACCAACATGTCTCCGATGAAAGGGGCTTACAGAGAGGTGTACCACTTGTTAGATTGTAAATTCTATACACTTAAGAATTATTTGGTTCCATATGGTTGTTATTGCTGGAAATGATAATGGGTATAAACTATCACCACCTCAAAGTTGGTGTCAGAAGTTGTAATAATCCACTACCTATAAAATGCTTCCAACTCCACTCCAACTCCTGGCCTTCAGACATTGGGTCGGAAGGAACTGTTATCACTAACAGAAGAGGCATAGGTGAGTAACTGGTGCCAGAACCAGTAAGCTTTGGCAGGAGGATGTCATTAGCTTTGGCTGGCTATACACCTAGAAGGAAAACTCTGCTGCCTTGCAGCAATTTCCAAACATGAGAAAGGCTTCAGGAGTCAACCCTGAGGAGAAGTCAGGAGCTAACAACCCCTAGGCAACTTGCAGTACCCTGGCAATGCTGTGACACCCCCTGATCCTAACTTGAACATGCACTTGCAGTTCCTTTGGAACTTAGTGGGCGACATCATTCTGACCATAGCTAATGCTTAGGCATTCCTCTCTCAGAGATGATCAATTTGAAGTAGACACGGAATACAAGATTTTTTAAAAAGTCCTTTTAAATTTGTTTAAAATTCGTTCTTTTGATTTGTTTGTTTGTTTGATTTGAGGCACATCGGCACAATTTAGGCCATGTTGCGCCTGCAGTCCCTTAAGGACTACTCTCTCTCTAAACAACAGGGCCAGATTCTATACAGTCATATCATTAAAATCAAGGTCTATTCACAGTTAAAATAGTAAAGGTAGTAAAAATTTAAATATTTGGTAAAAATCTAATGTAAATAGTGCATGTTCACCAATTCATAGATCAGATCTTCGTAGATAGTCCCACTTCCCGGATAAAGCCCAGTACCTTCCCAGGGTCAACATTATCAAATAGTGTATTTAAATTAGTGACTCTAAAATATTTCGCCCTGACATCCTGGTATCTGGGGCAATCAACGAGGATATGTTCCACGGTGAGGCAAGAGTCACAGTACTCACAAAGTGGGGGCTCCTCTCTCTTCAGTACAAAAGAGTGCGTGATGTAGGTGTGGCCAATCCTAAGTCTGGACATGGTCGTGCTACCACGCCTTGTCAGACCCTTAGATGTGGGCCGCCACCTGACATCCGCCACAATCTGCCTGAGTTTACTGTGAGTCTCAGCCTCCCATCGGTTCTGCCACTCTCGATAGGTGGCAGAGGCAATACTTTGTCTCAGGTCCGAGTAGGGAATTTGGGTTCCTGACACCGCATGATATAGGGCTCTCTTTGCTTCTCTGTCTGCGGCTTCGTTTCCCTCAATGCCAACATGGGAGGGGACCCAGATGAAGGTGACATCCCTACGGTCAGCTGTTATTTGGTCCAACAGCTTCAGGCTCTTATGTACCAATGGGATGTCAGTCTTCATCCGCCCCAAAGCTTGCAATGCAGATTTGGAGTCGGAGCAGATTATAAATTTCCTTCTTTCTGATGCTTTTACGGCCATAAGTGCAAGCAATATTGTGTGCAATTCGGCCGTAAAGATGGAGCAGCCATCGGGGAGTCTACGGGAGATTGTTTTGTTCCGAAAGGAGCAGGCACACGCGACCTTTCCCTCCATTTTGGATCCGTCTGTGTAGATGGTGCCACAATCTCCATAGCTCTCCTGCAGTTCCCTAAAGTGGACTTGTAGTATGCTTGGGTCTGTATTTTCTTTTTTGAAACGTTCTTTTGGTATTATAGTTCCCCTTTAAAACCTTGCCATCTATAGGGCAGATGATGTAAAGATCATCTGTTTCTGTGGTCCACAGTTAAGGAGGGTGTTATGTGGCCAGCACAACGACCAATCACCTTTACTTTTCCTCAACTAATGTCAGGTACCCATTAGAGCTGGGTGGACTCAAGCACCCGAAGATCCCCCAATTTAAAATCCTTTCACCAGGATTCGAACCCAGGACCCCCCAGTTTTGAAGTCATAGTTGGTGGCAAATGATCCTGAATTACACAAATTTAGATTTTGAACAAATTAAGATTTTTCAAAATAATGTTTAGGGCACACTCTTTCCCATGAAAACAAGTTCTATACATAAAGGGAGCTTACTTTAGTGGCCCCAAATTGAATGCGGGCTTTCCCTTTGACCAGTGTTGCTGCTATCTGGAGAATAACAGACTCAATACTGTAGGCACTGCTCCAGCCCTGCTTTGTGAGTAATTCCATGCAGATGGCACCACCACCGAGTACATAGCCACCGGAAACAACAGGGCTGATCACTCTGACAAAAGGTGGATCAAAGGGAAATGTTTCCTGGGGAAATGCAGACACAGACTAACATTTAGAAACAGCAGAGCTATACATTTTAGTTTATGTTCATATATAAGCTTTTATTTCCGACAAAAACTAATGTTATTGGTACTTACTCTAAGACTCAGACTTACTTTGAAAGTAAAATTAAGTAAAATATGATCTTTTCCCTCTTTCTCTTTAAAAGTTTGCATATCTTTATACAATTCACTGTCTTTGTCTACTCTGAAATACAAGTCAAACCATAAACATGAAAGCACAGACTTCTAAGAAATCAGACAAGTTTATGACATTCACAGTAACTCGTAACAATGCATTGATTATATCATTCAAAATCTAATGTACTTACTTTTTTAAGCGTACATTCCATTCATACAAACAATCACTGACTAGTTCAATGGTGTAGATCTCTGACAAATGGTAGAGAAAAAGGTTTTTTATTCATTTATTTAATTGGTTTCAATCATTAATTTGATTATGTTGATTTGATTAGTCATTATTTAGAGCCTTGACATGGTTCTGACGTCAATTGTTGGACATACGAAAATATTGAATAACTTAGACAACTAATGAAACAGATCTAGTAAAAGTCACATCCATAAGAAATGGAATTTAAAAGAAAAACAAAAACAGACAGCCAAACTAATTATCACAAGCATTTGATTTTTAAGGTACCTCAACCATTGTTTTTTCTAGTGAAATGTAGGAACTATGACAAATAGTTAAATATCTAAATTATTCACCTTTTTTGTAGCTATCAGACTTGTAAATATCTCGGAGTTCTTTCATCAATCTATCTGTAGCTTGAACTGAGCCTTGGACAGATCCCTAATGAAACAAAACCATAGAAACATTTTTTCTCAAGATTGTAGTGACTTGGTGAGTTATATTAGTGTGGTGTCTGGTTAAGATTAAATAATTATGTAACAATTAATTTGATTCACAATGCATTTTAACCAAGACATCTCTATTATCACTCTATTGTAAACTGACCCATTCCTACACATGAAACACACTTGATCAGCAGTTCACTCATCCAAATAATCACAAATGATAACCTAGTTTATCAATACACAGTCACACGCAATCAAGGATGTCACATTAATTTTCCCATTAAACCACATAACTTCATTTTTATAAACTCTGAAACCACAAAAAAAAAAAAAACAACTTTACAAACAAATAAAGTGTGTCCCAGCTAAAATGTTTTCAATTGAAATTTTTTTAACAAACCAGTGAACAATAAAACTTGCTTAGTTTAATTTGCATACATTCTCAAAAATAAAACATGCTTACTGAGCATGTCAAGTGAAAGTCTAGGGGGTCAATTTTGTTTCAAAATGGAGGCTTATTATCGGAGCTAGCAAATTGCGAAGAATTTTACATCAAAATCTAAATCTACTAAATTTTTTATTGTAGTGGTCCAAACCGGAGGGTGGAAAAATCTGACCCCTTAAAACTCAGATCCCAGAAAAGTGGCACCTCTGCCACACAATATCACTACTGGTCACTCAAACATCACAACTCTTAAACCCATAAAAAGCTTTCAACAACATGCGTCTCAAAATAGCCTCTAACAACCAGTCCAACTCTGGCCTTCATATGTGGTTCAGATATTGGGTCCTGCAGACTTGATTTGATTTTAGGCACATCTGCACAATTTAGGCCATGTCGTGCCTGATCCTGCAGACAGGTGAGTATCAATATCTAAACCGAAAACTTCAGGGCTCATTAAAAACAGGAATAGCTTTGGAAATGAACCATATGAAATAAAAGTTCAGTTTAGCGTTGGATTTTTGGCACGCCAGCAATGGGCCACCAAGTTCCGACCCTAACCAATGCCCAGACTTGCTCTAGATGAGCCATGGATGTTTTGTGACAGAAGGAGGCCACTATTTCAAAACTAGATGTAGATTTAAGTTTAAGCCAATAAAGAATTAGGCGTGCATCAATCATAAAACTTAAAATACTGTCAATGACATTTTTTTGCCCAAACATGGCAAATTTTTTTTTTGTTAGAATTTCAAGTTAGCCAGCTAAGAATTTAGATTAAATTAAGATCTGGTTTAAATAAAATTACTTTGAGATAAGACTGTCGCTGGTTCTGTTTCAATCTTTCTAACACAGCCAAGTTTTCAACATCTATCCCATCAACTTCTTCCTTTGCTTTCTGTTCAGTACTAGGAAGAAACAAAAAATCAGTTTTTTTTTTACAAAGCTTATATTAACTCAATCTGACTGTCAGGTACAATTTTTGTACACACTATTGCTTGCTCACACACATTTTCTGATCAAGTTGAAACTTAAAACAACTATTTGTTATACTGGTAACTAACAAAACATGAAAAATGAACCAATTAGTTAAATAATTATTGGTAATTAATTGTTTGGTTTGGTATAAAAAAGGGAAATAATTGCTACTTATTGAGAGAAGTGACTATATGTGGAGATATTTCCCTTAATACGTTTTGAACACGTTTTTTCTCCCACTTGTCATTTCTCGGATAAAGTTGAAATTTTGCATAATTATTAATAATCGACAATACATGAATCAATAAGCAATTACTAAAATCTATTAGTGGTAATTAATTAATTTTAATACATATTGTGATATATGGTAGTGATTTTGTGGTTCTTCCCTTTGGAAAAGCTTTGTTTTGCTTGTAAGTCATCCGAATGCAAGACATCTAATTATAAGACCCCATTAAGTTTTTGTTTAGACATGCAGTTCTTAGAGCGAAATAATTTCAGAAAATAGCATTTGCATATTGTCGTCAAGCCTTGATATGAACTTTGTCAGGCTGACTCAATTGAAAGAAAAAGAATATTCCTCATAAGTCAAAGTCAATTAGAATATAAATTGTTAAAAAAAAAATAATTTAATTTTAATAATAATATACAGCAACAAAAACATGTCTCAATAGATTAAGCAATGTTCAAAGCAGACAAATCCAGCTTTCCATTACATATAGACTAATAGTTTCCTAATAAAACCAACACATTTTAAACCTGCATAATCAACTATATGTGATCACCATGAATTTTTCAGTTAACATTATGCCAACTCTCTTTGGATCAAATTGTAAAACTGGAGAATGATTGCACACAGAAAAGAAGAGGGGTAACTTTTTTGTACGCCATAGTGAAGTAGATACAATAATTCAAAATTTCCCAACTTGAGTGCATCACTGACATGTACAAGAAGATATTTCAAGAGATGTCTCTAATTACCCAGAACCCCCCACCCTGAAACTTTCAGATCAGTAGGGTTTGCCAGTTCTTCACCTTACTACCCAGAGGTCAACAAATGACCTTAAGATTGATAACATCCCGCTGTACCCGCCTGCCTTCACCAACAATCACCAGTTATATTTAATTCTTTACTTTCTCCAACAATCACCAGTTATATTTAATTCACTACTTTCTGTCATAAAAAAAAACAAGTGATGCGTCATTGAAAATCTACCTGTGAGTTTCCTCTTCCATGTCATAATGAAACTCTTCATCGTCATCTTCATCCTCAGAAACTGGGTCGACATTCATTTTGACAACGATGCCCTAGGAAAATAATTTGAACAATATCATAAGATTGTGACGTCTCTAAATAATTCTTCGAGGATATCATCTGACGCTTCTACATAGTCTTTTCTGAAGCTACGTTTTAAAATGCATGATTTCTGTGTGTAAAAGCTTAATTCATATTATTTGCAATTATACACAAGTAGCAAGTATTTAAACACTTGGGACTACATTATTAACTTTATGGCACAACCTGTACTGCAAACATTTTTTTTTCAGACTGAATAATGCAACTCTAGCGCTTGATAAGAATCAAAGTTTGATAACTTCTGTTCTTAGGGATTTAAATATGGTACCACCACATGATACAAACAATCATTAGCTAAGCAGGAAGTTTTTAATACTAAGAAACAGACAAGATATAGAAAAGTTATAATCATTGTAATATGTAGAGGTTACACAGAATGAGTTAACTTACTCTTTTTGAAAGTGCATCATCTAGGTCGGTGACTTCAACAGGCACTTCTAAATTATGGAGTTTGCATAAACCTTCCAGGAGCAACTTGGATTGGTATAATATCTGCGCAAGTGAAAGGAAAACAAACTTTTGTAGCTACACACATTTTGACAAACACCTGAAATGATACTGCTAGCATAATGGTTTTGGATAACTCAATTTTAAAAATATTTCCACAACTTTTTCACTGGGAGTCACAGCTACTACTAGACAACTTGTTTGTTTTTTTTCATTTACGCAAGCACTGCTAATTTTAAATAAATTTATTACTTTTTCAAACTGACCTAAGAAAGCAATAGTGAAGCTATTTTTAGGTGTTTATTTGGTATATGCAGCATGTTGTACATAGGATTTAATTGAATATGATTTTAATAGGAATATTAATGTTTCAGCTATAGAATAAGGAAATAATGGTTGGTTACAGCTATTTGAGACCGATAGTAGTCAAAGTGGAAAAAAAAAATTGAAGCTTGATCCAGTATTGATTTTGTTAGATCTAGTCAAACTGGAGATTGGAATGTAGCTGAATCTGATGGGTTATTTTAATGTTTTTGAGCTCTGCAGACCTATTTATGACTTGAAATATAATCATAATCCTTAGGTCTATTTTTCTCTATCATAAAAAGATGAGTTTTATAAGTTTTTTCTGTGAATTAAGTAAAAAAAATATTTTTAAAATAATTGATACAGATTTATATTCCTACTTTGCTTAGTGGCTTAATGGTTAAGAGAAAAAGTAAAGCACATAAAATAGATTTCTTTGAATATAAACTTTAATGAAACAAAAATATATGTTCTAAATTTTCAACAATTTTAAAATTTCTTTACCAGAAATAGAATCAGACAATGCTTTCAGTGTTTCTAGAATGTTATGTATGTGACTATTACCATGCAACACATTAAGCTAAATTAATTACAAGTATATTTTAAAATAGAACATTTCCAAAATTTAATAAAGAAAAGAACATGTTAGTTTTTAGAATTAAAAAAATAATTCATGAAGTGCAGTGTTAATCTAAATCAAATGTTCTAAACCTGTGTATACATTGAACTTGAATTTTCCTTTTTTTTTTTTTTTTTTTTTTTTTTGTGACAAACAGCACAATGGCAAATTTTCCCCTACAAGACCACTCAAAACAACCTTTTTTTCCCCTTCTTTTAATAAATGAAAAACAAAATCTAGAGGTCTATTTATGGATAAAAAGGCCTTTACAAAAAAAAAAAAGTGATGTGTCACTGAAAATGTACCTGTGAGTTTCAAGATTAAACTATCCCTATTCCAAATCTAACTATCACCATTGAAACATCTACTTGTGAGTTTCAAGATTAAACTATCCCTAATCCAAATCTAACTAAAACCAAACTATTTGAAGACTTGAGGTACTTAAGGGAAGTAAAACAGGAGCATACATTGAATTGTTCTTTTGGAGTATTGGCTAGTTCCCCAACAACTCCGACAACACCAGCATCTTCACTTTCACTGAACCATATAGGAGCTGACTGTGGATAGGTTTCCTGGAGACGACAGAAAGATACAAATATAGTTTCTAGAGCACTACAATCAGCAGTCAATTACATGAGTGGGAAAAACAGTTTATTTTCACTGGTACAGTCTTGATTTTATGATCTTTCGAGGCTGAAATAAGACAAATTTTTTTATTTTTTTTACCCAAGGTCATCTTACTCATTATCTTAGTACTAATAAACTAAAGATAATGGGCATCAGGAAACACAGGCAGAGCAATGTACAAAGAAATGGCTATGCCTAACAAACTGGACAGTTAACTTCCTCCCCCGCAAAGAACAATCTACAATTTTCCAACTAAGAAAAGGACACACACCTCTATTAAATTACCACCTGAACAAAATAAACTCCACACAACTCCCCCTTTGCAGACACTGTGCCCACCCTTATGAAACCGTAAACCATATCCTCTTTGAATGCCCCCTTCCTAATCCACCTTAGGCAGACCCTACTTCCACTACAGTCCAACATAACCAACACCCTGTACGGCAGTGCTGAACAACTGAAGAAAACAGCACACTTTTTTCCTTGGCACAGTCTGCAAAAGAGCTCACAGCTACTTCTGTTCTTAGGGATTTAAATATGGTACCACCACATGATACAAACAATCATTAGCTAAGCAGGAAGTTTTTAATACTAAGAAACAGACAAGATATAGAAAAGTTATAATCATTGTAATATATAGAGGTTACACAGAATGAGTCAACTTATATAGCGCTACTTTCATGCTTATAGCATGCCCAGAGCGCTTTTGGTCCAATCTCATTTGTGGACCAGTTGGGGGGGGGGGGGGGGGGGAGAGGGGGGTAACTAGGAGTTGGTTTTCCGTGCTGCCTTTAGGCACTCAGTAACACAACTCTGCCCGAGTCCGGTGTGGAACCTCGAACCCCCTTCTAGGTAGCCAAGCCAAGCCAAGTTCAAGCGCACTTAGCCTCTCGACCACGCTTCCCACATTTAAATGACATTTATTAATTATTACAATCTTGGTCATGTTTCAAGGGGTTTAAAATCAGAAGGCTATGTAGTCGTATCTAAATATATATGACTTAAGTCAAACCATTATGCCATTTCTAAAACTCTAGGTGTCTAGGAACAAGAAAGTAATATAGAATGGTGCTGTGTCTGCCAATAATGAACCCAGAACTTTATTTTCTGTCAGTCTAGTCTGCATTAATTTTATAGATTTTATCCTGTTTTGTACATGATCTTAAGAGTCGAGCACTACAACTGAATAACTTTCTAGATCTAGCTACGAATAATCTATAGAGTTTAAAATGTACTAATCTCAGTCCCAGAATAGTACTAAATCTAGATCTAGTAGAGAATGGATTCAAGACCAAGTCATCACTTAAGTCTAGAGAACTAGTTTCTAGATTAATGAATTTATATGATTTTTCTATATTCTAGACGATAGATATAGAATTCTTGAATCCAGGTCTATAGTCATTTTTTGTCTAACAAATACCCCTTATTTTCTGATATTAGTGAACACCACACACTATTTGTTAGAATGAGCCTTTATTTTGATAGCTATGACAAAACTAGTCTATTGTTTTTGTTCATGCTCCATTTTTTTTATAGTTCAGACACATGTAGTTTCGTTTACTCTGAAAAACAAGGGTTTTACATGGGTTCAAAAAGCACTGGTATGAAAATGTCATTTTTTTCTTCTAGGACAGAAGGAGGGCAGGTCCAGGGTTAAGGAGATTTTTTTAATCATCATCATCATCATCAAACTCCATTAGAGTGAGGGCTTGAGAGGCTCAAATCCTCTCTTGCAAAAGCCCTGGACAGAAACCCTGCTGTCTTGCGAAGTGCATAAATGTGGCCATACAGGTCGAGAATTTTGGGTTTCCCAAACCTGTCGAGATGGAGATCAGCAAGTCTGGGGCAGTCAAACAGAATATGAGGCACGGTTTCCTCTTGTTTCCCGCAGCGGGGGCACTGTGAATCGAAATTTGACCATAGCCATGAGAAATATGAGCCAACAGGACAATGGTCTGTCCTGCACTGTGCTATAATAGCTTGCTCAGGCTAGAAAATTTAAGTATCAGCTAAACATGATACTATGATCTATCTAAAATGCTTCTAAATAGGCCTAAAAACATACACATCATAGCCTTTGTTTAAATAATGTTTGTTCACTAATATTCTTTTATTACTATCAATGACATTAACCAACACTATTTTAATTACCATTGACTGTTAAGCTGTTGACTTTTAAGGCAGCGCTACATTGTATTACTATTTTTCCACATATCACTAATATGCTACAAATGTCAAAAAAAAAAAGACTAGGCAATCTAAAGTGATAGTCCACTTTAGCAAAAAATATGTCAGAACAACAAACAAACACAGTGATAAGCACGACCCTGCTCTCCCCCTTTCATTCTATCTCTACTTGGTGTCCTAATTATCAGAAAAAACAACAACGTAGTGTTGATCGATCAGGTACCAAATTAGGTAACACTAGTCACTAGTCATAGTCATTGAGTAGAGTGAGCAGGCTAGACAAGCTAGACAGTTTTTTTTGAGTCAACTAGACCTAGGTAGGCTACAGTATCCTGTGTCTAATGGCCTGACATAAAATAACTTTGAAGTGTTTGTTAGCACACAGAGTATTCGCTAAGTTAAATGGCAAGGAATGGTGTTCGTTAATGTCAGCGTTTGACCCCATTAATATTAACCTGACCATCTTCAGTATCATATTCTATTGTAACTATTTATTACTATTTATAGCGAAGCAAAACAACATATCAATTCGTATTGACAAATGGATGATGATTTTATAGATATAGATTCTAGATGTTTGCAGTTTTTTTCTAGGACTAACCATTTCATAGCTATAAAAATTCAAACGTATAAATTGTGGCAGCCCAGCAGAACTTAACCTGTTCATGACATTAAAAATTAAACAGAAATGACTAGAATACATTTAGATTTTAGATCTATCTAGACTCTAGACATTATAGATTCTAGATCTAATCATTATATTGAGTAATGAGTAATGTAATGTAAATAAAAATTAGATCTAGATTAGTGATTAGATCCTAGATGACTAGATCTAGCTAGATTATAATAGATAGATAGTGTATACTCTGTATAGTCTGACTCACTCTAACCCTAGCCCTGGTCTAGGACGCCTAATTAGTAATTTAAGTCAAATTAAGTCCCTAAAAGTAAAAGTAACTAGACTAGATCTAAGAAAATCTAATATATTCTAAGTGAAGTGAAGTCCTAAGTGAAGTCACGTAAGTGACTACTAAGTCTGGCTAAGAGTAAGAGAGATACAATTTAATCAATTATCAATCATAGTCAATGATAGTGATAGTCGTTCTAGATCTAGATTTAAGTCTAAGACTTTTAATAAGTAGACTACAATATTGCGAAGATAAATATTATTCTAAATTTAGTAAAGAATATATATTAATAGACTACCAGTAACCATGATACAGGCATACTCAGAATTCAGAATACTCAGATATTGACTATGAATAGTATGAAATAAATAATAATTTTCACACCGTTATGTTCGCCTGAACATCGTATTTTTCTCCATTTTTGCCAATAAACCGACACGTAATTTCATCAACTGTTGCGGAAAGAACTTGAAATCTTGGGTGCGTTTTAGGAAATTTTGTTTCAAGTAGTTTTATGTCTAGTTTCAAATTGGCTAGACAAGCCATTTAACACCGTTCATAAAGATAAATTTTGGGGAAAACAAAACTGCACAAATTTAGGAAACAATCATGATCTCAGTTCCCAAACTAGGCGCATGCGCTTAAGAATTATGTCACCGGACGTGAAAACTCTTTTTTTTACATTTATAAAAAAAAAATCTTTGTCGGATTTTAATGAAATAAAATGTTATATTAATCAATACATGAAGTATTAAAAAGACATAGTTTAATAATAAATGTATAAACACACATTCAGATAAACAAATTTGTAAATTTGTATAAAATAACATAGATTTCTTTTTAAGTACTAAGACTTTAATCTCCTCCACTTGGTATCAAGTTGTCGTGGCCGAGTGGTTAAGGCGATGGACTAGAAATCCATTGGGATCTTCCCGCGCAGGTTCGAATCCTGCCGACAACGTTAATTTTTTGTCTCTCATTGATTTTTTTTTCTTTTCATCACTATCAGTGAGTATCACTCATCTTTTTTTTTTTTTTTTTAATTCTCATTCTCTCTATTTCAATGTTCAAATTGGACTTTTAATACAACAAGGAGAATTACAAATTTTCAGGTTCTAGATCAAGTTCTTAGCAATATTGTAATGAAAAAAGCGTTTGTTTGTGACAATGGAAATTTGGAGGAAAAAAAACGGAGGTGGGGGGGGGGGCATTAATAAAAACAACAAAAGAAGCTTATTGTCAAACAGTGAAAAATGCTTTACAAGTAATTTCATGATTAAACCTTGCATGTGCTATCACCTAAACTTAGTAATGTGAAAAATTAATTCTTCTGTATCGTAGACATATCTAATATATCTATATGGCTACTTACTTACTTACTTAATCCTGTGCACTCCCAGGGGAGCATAGGGCCGCAACCACACCTCTCCACCGAACTCGGTTCTGAGCAGCTTTCTTCATCTGCTCCCATGTCATTCCAGTGCCCTCAGCTTCACTGATGACTGACCTCTTTCAGGTTTGCTTGGGTCTGCCCACTTTCCTCTTTCCTTGTGGGTTCCAGTCTAGTGCCTGCCTTGCAACATTGGTAGCTGGTTTTCGCAGGGTGTGTCCTATCCAGCTCCACTTTCGTTTTGTGATGTCTTGGGCTATGGGCTTTTGTCTAGTTCTCTCCCACAGATCGATAGTACTTATCTTTTCTGGCCACCTAATTCCTAATATCCGGCGTAGGCATCTGTTAACAAAGGTCTGGAGCTTTTCCATATTTGTTTTAGTGACTCTCCAAGTTTCTGAACCGTATAGAAGGACAGACTTAACGTTTGTATTATAGATTCGTATCTTGTTGTGTAGAGATAATGCCTTAGAGCGCCAGATTGTTTGAAGAGTTGAAAAGGCAAACCTAGCTTTATTGATCCGAATTAGTATATCATCATCAGCTCCGCCGTCTTTACCAACTCTACATCCCAGATATGTGAAGTGGTCCGTATCAAGGATATTCTCTCCCTGTAGCAGGATTGGGTTCTCTTGTCTGTTGTTGATCCTCATAACTTCTGTTTTCTTTTTGTTGATTAGAAGTCCAGTCTTTTTCGCTGTTTCTGAGAGTCTGGTCAGTTTGGTCTGAGCATTTTGTTGTGTATGGGAGAGGAGGCAGATGCCATCGGCGAAATCCAGGTCCTCTAAATGTTGTGTTAGCGTCCATTGTATGCCGCTTTTATTATCTAAGACTGTCTGTCTCATGACCTAATCGATCACCAGCAAAAATATCAAGGGCGAAAGCATACATCCCTGTCTTACTCCTGTTTTTACTTGAAAAGGGTTGGTCAGCTTACCATTGTGTATTACTTGGCATGATGAGTCATCTTATCTTATCTTATATAATACAGACGTTACTTCAAAAAAAGAAGATGAATACGTCCTACGCGTCATGCATTTAGTCATGCATGTTAACCAATGACTTCAATTCTGCCAAGTCACTGGTTTTCCTGGCTAGCTCAGGCAAACCATTCCATGCTCTAATAGCACTAGGGAAGAAGGAGTATTTGTACAAATTTGTCCTAGCATATGGGACGAGGAATGTGCCTTTATCTTTGTGTCTTTCAGAGTATTTTATTAAATTTTGTTTTTGTATTTGAAGATTATGGTTTAGTGTTTTATGTATAATTGCTACTTTACTTTTGAGCCTTCTGTCCTGAAGGCTTTCTAAATTTAGTGATTTTACTAAAGGTTCATCAGTCTCCAGATTACGTCTCTGTCAATACTGTCGAAGGCTTTCTCAAAATCAACAAAGGTCATGTACAGAGGAGATTGCCACTCGATAGATTGTTCTATGATAATACGTAGTGTAGCAATGTGGTCAGTGCATGATTTCTCTTTACGGAATCCAGCCTGTTCTGGTCTTAGTCTTTTGTCTAGGGCATCTTTTAGGCGTTCCAATATTATCCTAGTTAAAACCTTGGCATTATTCTTATTAACAACTAAAACCAATTTGAACATTTATTTATAAATTTAAATTAAAAAATGTTTAAAAAAAAAAAGCATGTTCCCATGCCGGGAATCGAACCCGGGCCGCCTGGGTGAAAGCCAGAAATCCTAACCACTAGACCACATGGGAGGTAACATAAGTTGAACATCAAACTTTCAGATTCTAGAAAATAGATTTCTCATAACAAAAAAATAAAAAAATAATCACGGAAGCAAAACAAACGCATTTAACCTTTCACCCATAGACATAACATAACTTACAAGGCAGAAGTACGAAGTTCATCATAGTTCATGCATTGTGTCGTTTGTAATTGCTGTTATTCAGTGACTGTAACTTAAATGTTAGCTTAAAGTAATTGTTATTCACTTTTTGATTATAGATCTATAATTTAGTTCTAGATAGATATAGTAATAGATTATTATAGATGTAATTGAAATATTATTTTTGGTAACTATACTGTAACTAGATTCTAGTTAAACTAGACTATCCCTAGTACTAGTAGTAGTAGTATACTCTAACTCTAACTAATGATTTACTAATCGGTAATCCTCTATAATAGCGGGCACGACATGGACTGGTCAGTTGTGCCAATGTGAATGTGCCTAAACTCAAACTGAAAAACTCTATTTATATAGAGAGAGTAGACTATAGTGATAGTCTGAGTATAGTCTATCTCTATTATCTATATTACTCTATAGTTCTATAGTTATAGTATATAGTACTCTATACTTAGTATTCTATAACTATAAGTAGTATAAATTAACTATAATTAAAGTTAATTAAAGTTTAGATAATGACAATAATAGTGTACACCAGGCATGTCAAATTCATTAAGGCTAAGACTAAGGCCACTAAGGTGTATGGGCCACATAAAAAACTTACTATGACCTGAAGGTGAAGGACCGCAGTAAAAAATCTAGCCTACTAGTTTTATGTAAATTAGAAACAGTCCAATAGAATACTATAATTAATGGAATAACTGTCCCTTAGACTTAGTGTTCTGAGATACAAATATATATATTACTGACACTTTCATCACGGATTACAAATTTTGATCAGATAATCTCAAAAGGTGAGGTGATTTTGTAGTTTTCATTATGGAAAAGAACTACTCACAGAGATGTAAGTGCTTTCAAACTATACTCTATAGCAAGAATTCTGGCTACAAATTTCCGTAATTCACAGCCACTTCTATATACCGGTACTTTGCTTTCAACAAAGAATCTGACTGCAATTTTATCAGCTTTAGTGGCAAATTATCAGCAGCATTTTCAGAAGCAAATGAAAATGGAGATACAAACAATGAAAATTCTTGCTCGAATGATACAAAGTAACGAAAACGGTCTTTGAAAGCATCTAATAATGATTCCATTAGGTGTAAGACATATTTAGCCATATTTAATCTTTCAGTTCCTGACATGTTGTGAAGCGAACAGGATTTTTCTTGATATTTGGCTTATCCAAATATGGGAAGCATGGTCGAGAGGCCAAGTGCGCTTGAACTTGGCTTGGCTTGGCTACCTAGAAGGGGGCTCGAGGTTTGACACCCGACTCGGGCAGAGTTGTGTTTACTGAGCGCCTAAAGGCAGCACTGAAAACCAACTCCTAGATACCCCCTCCCCCCACTGGTCCACAAATGAGATTGGACCAAAAGCGCTCTGAGCATGCTATAAGCATGAAAGTTGCGCTATATAAAAGCTATAATAATCCACAGTTGTAACACTTCACATCATCACAAGCAGTTATGACAATTTTGTCATTACCTTGAAGTTTCAAATTCAAGTCTTGCAGGTGACCAGTGAGATCAACTGCAAATGCTAAATCCTGAACCCATTTGTCAGTTTGGAAATGTTTAACAGGTTCACCTTTCAGAAACAATACCGTTTCCTCACGCAGTGCTAAAAATCTCAATACTTTATGACAAGACAGCCAGTGAACTTCTGTGTAGTTGGGAACAAAATCAAATTTGTGTCCAATGTCATCCAGAAACATTGAAAATTGGCGTTGATTTAAGAATAAAATTGATAGCGACTAAAACTGGTCTTAGCACATGTTGGAACTGTAATGGCTTTGCGCATAACGTTTCTTGGTGAATGTTGCTTTGAAAATGAGCAAATTTAAAATTAGCATCAGACTCTTTTTTTCTAAAGCAGCTTTGCACCAACACCATTTCTAACCCCAATCATGGTTGGTGCGCCATCCGTTGCTAGTCTAGCTAGCTTTACGAAACATAAATTGTACTGCAATATTACCTAGACAGCTTTAACGACAAACTCCTTAATAAAATCTCCTTCACTAAAGGATTTGCTGTCTTGCAATTGCGTGCTACAAAATGTAGCTCACTTTCACTGCAGATTGGCTCTCGTTGTTCAGTTCAACTTATACTTAATACTGTTTGTTGCCTTTTAAAACTATTTTTCAAGTAGCTTGTTATCTCTTATTTTCCCAGTGTAAGCATTGTACGTCTTCTTGTGATTAGCGGAATGTCGTTTGACATTGTACTCTTTGGGCACACTAATGCAGGATTTGCATATTGAGCAGCCAAGTCTTATCTGACATTAGTTGGGGAAAAGTAAAGGCAGTTGGTCATTGTGCTGGCCACGACACCCTCATTAACCGTCAGCCACTCTTGGGTAGAAATCATTAAGCCCCTTTAACAACGCTCTGTTTGGTCTCGTTTCAGAAAGGTGTTTCTGGTTACTGGACGGCTGCCTGGTCGTGCGGTTTGCGCGCTGGACTGTCGTTCGGATTTATCGACGGTCAAGGGTTCAAACCCTGCCCGCTTCCGTCCCCCGTCGTCCTGCGGGAGGTTTGGACTAGGAAGTAAACTATCTTCAACTTTGAAGGAACATCCGAAACATGTAAAACATTTTACAAACAACAAACACACTCTGTGAATCACACTTTGCAGCACAGGGGCTTGGCTTGCAGCACAGGGGCTTGGCTTGCAGCACAGGGGCTTGGCTTGCAGCACAGGGTTGTAAGAATGTAGATATGTCAAATGATGTACATTTCTTAGTAGCAAAATGTTTAAATTTATTGTGTTCAAACAATTTCTTTCTTTTCAGAATGACTCACAGGTTACAAACAGTGTTGCGTCATGTTCAAGTCAGCCAGCCACAAACTGATCTTCAGTCATATTCCACTGCAGCCTCACTCCCAAACAGACCAGATGATATTGTGATTGTGTCCGCTCTCAGGACTCCTATAGGGAAAGCTAAAAGAGGATCTTTTAAAGTAATTTTAATTTGGCAGTTTTTCTAAGATTTTTTTTTTTTTTTTTTTTGGCTTTTAAGGGGGTAAGCAAGGCCACCTTAATTTCTATACATATCTGTTTGCTTTGGGCTGACATCTGTAAATTTCTATACATTTCTATGTTTGTAGACTGTTTTGCATACTGGTATAACATTTTTTAAAATCAGCAAGGCCACCTTAATTTCTATACATATTGCTTTGGGCTGACATCTGTAAATTTCTCTACATTTCTATGTTTGTAGACAGTTTTGCATACCGGTATAACATTTTTTTAAATCAGCAAGGCCACCTTAATTTCTATACATATTGCTTTGGGCTGACATCTGTAAATTTCTCTACATTTCTATGTTTGTAGACTGTTTTACATAACGGTATAACATTTTAAAAATAAACAAACTGACCAACACATGGACCACACACTAAACCACAGGAGAACTATGTTTCAAAATCAGCAATGGCTCTAACTATACCATACAATTTTGCCAACAAATTTCATGCCTTATGAAGTCATGTTGATACCTGTCGTTGACTTGTAGCACCAAACTGCTGGTAGAGAACTAAATCATTGTAGTCGTAATATCTCTTAACAAATAAAACTTCAAATACGGTAGCTTGAATTACTTCCTTGTGAACAATACTAAATAGAACTTAATAATATAGAAAAAAATCAAGTTGATATACAATAAATGTACTAGACTTCAGTAATAATATTTCTTAACAAAAATCTAACTCACTACAATAACACAACCTTTCTGTCTCACGCTCTGGAGTTGTCTCCCCTAACTAAGACCAAATGACAACAACGCCACCTATGTTGCATCATTCATAACCAATCGCTAACCTCTTCCCACTGTCACCATGGAAACCTTGTGGTCTATAGGGCAGATGATGTAAAGGTCATCTCTTTCTGTGGCTTACGGTTAACGAGGATGTCATGTGGCCAGCACAATGACCAACCGCCTTTACTTTTCCCCAACTAATGTCAGCTGGGTGGACTCACAAGCGCCCAAAGATCCCGAAATTAAAAATCCCAGGATTCGAACCGAGTACCCCTGGTTCGAAAGCCGCTCTGCCACCGCACCTCCATAATATGTACATATAGTTCAATAAATAATTTTAAAATATATTTTTACATTTGTCTGTATTAATAGGACACTCTTAATGATGATCTCCTGGCAGCAGCTTTTAAAGGTGTTCTTAATCAGACTAAGATCAACCCAGCAGACATTGGGGACATTTGTGTTGGTCAGTATTTTGAAGAAGTTTAGTTTTAACACTATTCTGTAGATATTGTTATCTGCCCTTCATAAACAAGCTTTGCTTTTTGACCAGGTAATGTCAGTGATCCTAGTGCAGCGTTGTCAGCCAGATTGGCTCAGTTTTACAGGTCAGTAACATTGGCTAACAGTCGTTAAATTCCTTGTTTTGTTAATTTGTTGCTTTAGACCATGCGTCTCCTGGACATATCTCTTTTATGTGTTTAACTTATTAATTTAAATATTCTGACCTTGACATTTAAATTGTTCCGAAACTTTTATTTTTGTGCATACTATCGAGTTTTGATATAACCATATTAATCTAAAAGTCAATTTAGTCAGCTAATTTTTTTCTAGTCTGGACAAATATCATATACATATTTCATGATACAAAAACCTGGATTCACTTTGGTGATGTATATTTCTGCGGCCTCTTGTACCACTTCCCTTTTACTTATACCGGTACCTTAGTCTGTTAAACTGTTGAACAAGATCTGTCAATAGTCATTCTGCATTCCTCTCTGTCTTCTGACTAGGATAGAATTTCATTAAATGACAGGCCTGTTCATTCGGTTATGTTGTCTTTCTATCGCTTTCTCTGTCTACCTCTTCTTCTTTTTCCTGGTACTGTTCCCTGAAGAAAGGTGTTTGCAAGCCCTGAGGACCTTGTGATGTGGTTTAAATTTGCATTTTTTGATAATTAATAATTTATAGCTTTTATATAGAGCTACTTTCATGCTTATAGCATGCTAAGAGCACTTCAGTCCAATCTCATTTGTGGACCAGTTAGGGGGAGGGGGTATCTGGTTTTCTTGCTTTAGACGCTCAGTAAATACAACTCTGCCCGAGTTGGGTGTCAAACCTCGAGTCCCCTTCATAGGTAGCCAAGCCTAATTCAGGCATACTTAGCCCCTCGACCATACTTCCCACTGATAGTGGTTAGCAGGCCATTATGGGGTCCAGTTGCTGTATTAATCCTTCATTTGTGATGCCGTCTTAGTAAGTGACACCTAGGATCTTTCTGTAGCATTTTGGATGCTGACTATATTCTATTCTATAGTTCCTCCATTGTGGTTCGATGATGACCACTTTGTCATCCAGGAGGCTGAGGGCTTTGCACTGGAGTTTTATGCCTCCTCATGTGGCTGGTGAGACCTATGTGAGCCCGGACTGGGTCTATGCTGAACACCTTCAGAGAAGCTTTGAGGGTGTCCCTGAAGCCCTTTCTTTGACCACCTTGCGAGCGCTTTCCTTCGCTTAGTTGGCCATACAAGAGTCGTTTAGGGATGCGGTGGTCTTCCATTCTGTAGACGTAACCTGCCCATTGCAGCTGGGACTGCATCAGGATTGTGTGGATGCTTTGCAGACATGCTCTTCGAAGGACTTCTGTATCTGGTATTTTGTCTTGCCATTTGACATTTAGTATTTTTCTCAGACATGTCATGTGGAAGTGGTTCAGTTTCTTTGCATGTTTACTGTACACTGTCCATGTTTCTGAGGCATAGAGCAATGTAGGGAGGATGACAGCTCTATAGACCCCTAGCTTTGTGTTTATGGTGATACCACGTCTGTTCCAGACAGTTTTAGACAGTCTGACATAGAATGCACTGGCCTTGGCAATAGGCAGGTCAATTTCACTATCGATTTTTCCATTTCTGGAGAGTGTGCTGCCAAGATTTGGGGGGGGGGGGGGGAATAGTGACTTGCGCTGGAATTTGGATTTCGTGCAACACGTCGACCTCACTCTCTCGCCCTAAAGCCCGTCCTTTTCCGGAAGCAAGATTTGGTCAAGAGGTCCGGGGACAAGTTTGGGTGCAGTGGATGACCAGAGACTTTCTGTGTGTCTTGTCCTGCTCTTGAGTAGTCCACAGCACTGTGCTGGTAGTTGCCATTCTGTCCGATTAGTCTAGTTTTGTGACGTTACGCACAGGCCGCCAAGTCCAGACTTCACATGCTAGGACGCTGACTATACCACTTATGAACTATTTAAGCCTCCTTGAAGAATTATAGATGCCGTATAACAATGCACAACAAGGCTTTAATATCCCACAATCCGATTTTATTGATGATTAAAAATGATTCTCCTATGATGTACAGTTGTATATTATTGAACCTTACCACAATATGAACAATAAGTATTAAGACAATCAATTTAATTTTCATGTATTTTTTAAAATCATTTAGTGGAATACCTCCAGAAGTTCCCATATATACCACAAACCGTCAGTGCTCTTCTGGTTTAGTAGCTGTTCTGAACTTGGCAGGTTGGTGATTATTTTTTAATGTTTAGTTTTAATTTTAATTTTTAATAGTTTTTATACGATTTTCTCAAATTATAATTATAATTTTAATGTGTTTTTTTTTTAAATGTTATTTTTTTAAATAAATTATAATAATTTTTTTTAACATGTTATTTTGTCATTGACAGAATGGATAATTTTAATTTTTTTAATTTCTAAACTCTTTAGGTAACATTAAAAATGGAGTCTACAAAATAGCATTAGCTGGTGGGTAAGTCAAAATGTCATTTTCTGTGAAATATGGTCTAAAATGTTTACATTGAGTATTTCTTCCTTTGCAATTCAGCTTAAGCACAGCTACCATTCTGCCTCATAACAGACACACACACACACATTACAGCCCTGTTTATCTAATTATTTAATCATTTCTTCATTTGACAACATACAACACTGTTGTTTAATTAATTCTCTTAGAGTGGAATCCATGAGTACCTACGGCTTGGGTGCCCCTAAAGGTATTGTATTCAATCCCAGAATTGGAGAGAGCCAGCTAACACAGGATTTACTTTTACCAATGGGGTAAGTCAACAATTACTTTTTTTTTTGTCTCTCCACAATTTGAAACATTTTAAAAATACTATCCTTTTTTTTTTCTGTTTTGTTTTATGATACAGTAGGTCTCAAACATTGAATATTGGCACCCAAAATGTATTTTGTTGTCATGTTGTACTGGTACTAGAATTTCTTACTAATAAAAAGATTTTTTTAAATATTGACAAAATATCAAATTATCAAAATATCAAATTTTATTTAAAGTGCATTCTGGGAGATGTGTTTATTTCCTCAGAATAACATCCGAAAATGTGGCAGAGAGATTTGGGGTTTCAAGGCAAGATCAAGATGAATTTGGTTTCAACTCACAACTCAAGTTAGAAATATATATTTATTACTTTTAAAACTAGTGTACTTCCATAGAGAAAAACAAATTTTAGAAAAATTTTGTTCCTCATAATCCTTAAACATTGTTTCTTTAACTCTTACAGTGCAGGGTTACTCTTAGTGAGTAAATTCGCTAGCGCTTCTGGTGAAGACCTAGTTTCTTTTTATAATAAAATCAAAAATGTTAAATTATATAATAAAATATAATAAAATAAAAAGTTACATTTGTTTTAGAAAAACCTAATTGTTTCAATCAAAATAATTCGCAGTAAAAGAGTTAAGGGGTGAGATAAATTATAAGTTTTTACAATGGCTCAATAGCTGAAATAACATTCTATATATAATGAAGAGTTCTTTCCAGACCTTTTAACATCAGTGTCTGTAACTTTGATAGGTATTTCGTTTTTAGCATGAAGTAACCAAATTTACAATAATACAAAAAAAATTCTATACTTTTAAAGCTAAATAAATTTTGTTTTATAAATATCAGATGAAACTTTTTGAAGAACTGAAATTTCATTTTTTAACAAGTTTTTGTTATTTTGTATTTGGAAAACTGCTTTTCCTTCAGATGCTGACATAGTATTTTCTTTATAATTTATGTCTTTCTTGAATTGATTTGAGATTCAAAGAAAGTTAAAAAATTTATTCTTTAGAGCTAAAAAGGCAGCAGACGCAGGCCTGTATGATGAGGAAATCATCCCTGTTAGCACCAAAATTGTGGATGAAAACGGTCAAGAAAAGAAAATTGTTGTAAGTATTTCTGTCACAGTAAATTTTGTCTTGACTTCATACTTTTATCCCAAATGTCTCGAGCTAGAACCCAGTGCTCTGTAATCCATTACCATACTGCAGTAGGCTTGGGCTAAGACAAATTATGTAAATTTCTGAAAGAATCTTGGAAACTTAAAAAAACAAAATAAAAATGTATTTAGAACCAGCTTCAGCTTCTTGTAAGAGTGTAATCTTCTAGTGATACTTTTATGGGGATTAAGAAAATCCTAAATCTCTCAGTCACTTCATCATAAGTCACTTAAGCCTTTACCATTCACACCCAAGACACATCCCTTAGTCTTAATTCTCAATCTTTAAATTATAAAATTCTTTATAATAATAATAATAATCTTTATTGTCCAAATGGAAATTTGTCTTACAAGTTCATTACACCAAACAAAAAACATTAAAACTATAAGAAACCAAAATGTTCATTCACACCAGACTCACTCATAATTTACATGTGACAAAGTTTATATCAGATTGTTCCTATTTAATGATTTTAATATAATATTTGGAAGTCAGCTGAGAATTTAGTTCAGATATAAATAATTTGTTTGAAATAGATATAGTCTTGAGACAATTGTAATAAAATTCTAGCACACACCAATAGAAGACTTAATGACTCTCAACAAACAAGTTTATTCCTTTGACTTTTGTCTCTATCAGCACATGCTGTCTCTCCAGTACTCTACTGATTTCTGACCCATTTCCACACAGTTGTAAACATTTAGGCAGTTTGCTCATCGAAGTAAAATAACACTAAAAGTAAACTAGTTTGTCCATACACAGTGTCACACAAGACAGCGCTTGTCACTCAAAACAAACACACTATCACAACAATACTTGTCAATCAGTATGACATGTAATCTAATGATAATAGGTATCTCCCCTGACTTGCTGTTCTGTACAATGTTAGTGCTTCTCTTGTGTAATGTAACAAACTGTTTCTTTGGATTATGCTTTGTGTGACAAAAAACCCCCCCACTTACCTTGCCTGCCTGATCAACTCACTTATAAGGCCCCCCCTTCCCAACTAACTTTATACTGGGTGGCTCACTGGTCATGTGATATGTGTTTCAGGCTGTCATTGTGATAGGCTGAAGTTTGAATACTGTCCACTCCCATCCATAGGAGGTTTGGAACAGGACATAATAATCTTCATTTCTGAAGGATTGTTTGAAATATTAATAAAACAAAAATTAGAATGAAGATGAAATAATTTAATATGAGCATATTTAAAAGATGAATCATGGTAAGGTAGCCCTTTCAGACTTTGAGATCTATAGGGCAGACGATGTAAAGGTCATCTTTTTCTATGAGCAATGATTAATGAGGGTGTCATGTGACCAACACAACCATCAACCGCCTTTACTTTCCCCAACTAAAGTCAAGTACTCATTAGAGTTGGGTGGAAAGGCAGCATCCGAAAAATCCTTAAATTAAAAATCCCAGTCTTCACCGAGATTCATCAGAACAGTGGACACCAGATGGGAGGAGGCTTCAGACATTGCCAATGACAGATCTTTATGGAGACAGCTTGCCGCCCACTATGCCGAACGGCACGGGAGGACCTAAATCTAAGTAACTAAGTCACCAAGATTCAAATTTTGGACCTAAGTGCTTTACACTCAGCCACCAGGCCCCTAAAAGATGAATCAATTAAACTTGAAACAATAATTGAGAGTGTTGAGATAGGAAGTTTTCAAAAGGAAACAAATTACTTTTTAGAATAATATTCCTATGCAGACCTGCTAACTGTACAGTCTTATATCTCAGGTAACTAAGGATGAAGGCATTCGTCCTACTACCTTGGAAGGATTATCAAAACTGAAGCCTTCCTTTAAAGACAATGGTACAACAACAGCAGGTAATTCTTCTTTGATGACATTTACATCTGCTGTACTTGATATGTTGACAATGTTAGTTAAGTCCTGGCATTCTTACATCATCCACACTTCATTATTGTCTTTTATTTGTAGGCAACTCTAGCCAAGTCAGTGATGGGGCCGCGGCTGTTCTTATCATGACCAGAGATGAGGCAGAAAAGCGAAGACTACCTATTTTAGGAATACTTCGCTCATCTGCTGTCAAGGGTTGTCCCCCTGACATAATGGGCATTGGCCCAGCCGTTGCCATTCCACTGGCTTTAGAAAAAGCTGGTAAGTACATAATAATGATAATAATTGAATTTATAGAGTGCTGTTAACAAACAAAATGTAGGCTCAAGGCACTGTGATAACATTACAAACTAATCTAAAACTGGTGCAATATGAAATAGAAAGTCTTTATCTTATGACACAAAGCTCCACCTGGTGTCCAATCTTCATTTAGGTCAATCATAGAGTTCCCTCCACTCTTGTTACTGTGTGGGTTTAATCTCAACAGTCAACACATTGACTTAAAACATCAATATTATCAACATTGTTTTCTTGACTGTATGACTAAATGTCTAAAGACCCACAGTTTATAATTTGCATATTTTTTTTAATGGAGTATCTTGTTTTGATGAGATAAATATAGCTCTGCTCATCTTGTTTAGATTTATTTTTTAAATATTTTTAGAAAGCTTTATAATATACTGTGCCACATATATTTCAAGTACATTTTTTAAATATTCCTTAAACAGCTATCACACCTTCTTTTAAAAGCTTGTCTAATTTTAAAGCTTGTCCAGGTGCCAGTAATACTGATTCCATCCATCCATCCATCCCAGTGGCGCTACAGCCCATGGAGGGCTCTGGCCTGCTTCAACACATCCTTCCATTCAGATCTCTCCTGGGCCTTTCATCTCCACCCCCTGACCCCAAGCTGCTTCAGATCTGCTTCTACATCATCAATCCATCGCATTCGGGTCTGCCTTTGGGTCGCCTGCCTTTTGGTTTTTGCTTGTATCTGACATTCTTTCAAGGTGACCTGCCCAACGTAGTCTGTTCTTTTTTATTTCCGTCACTATTGGGTGGGTCTTCATACAATTGATATATCTCATGGTTAGTGCGTGTCCTCCACCCTGTTTCATCCTGTATGTCACCATAGATTTTCCTAAGAATTTTCTTTCCCAAGTATTAAGTAGATTTTCAGATGTCTTTGTCAGTGTCCAGGTCTCACTTCCATACATTGCTGATGGTCTTATTATGGTTTTGTATATTATTTTCTTGGTTTTCCTTGAAATTGTTTTGCTCTTAAGTAAATGATGGGTGCTATAAAATGCTCTGTTGCCTCCTGCTATTCTTTTCTTTATTTCTGTTAGTAGGTCATTTTTTAAATTAATAGTACTTCCTAGATATTTGAAAGTTTGGACGTTTTCAAATTCGTGGTCTTTGATTTTGATATGCTGTCCTTCTGTTTGATTGTCTCTTGTCATTGCGATGTACTTGGTTATACTGTCATTGACCTTAAGTCCTGCTGGTCGAGATGCTTCTTCTAGTTGTGTGAAGGCTCTAGCGATGTCAGAGGTTTCTTTACCCAATAAGGCAATACTGATTCCAGTTATTTGTAATCACTTAGACTTTGACACTCCAGGACAGAGGAATAAAAAGTAAAGCACTGTATATAAAACATTAAAACATAACTTACAAATACAAAAATATAATCTGAAATAGTCATAAGGCCTAAGAATAAAGGCTAATTGGTTATTTTATATTGTCTAGGACGCCTTGACATAAGTTTGAGTTTACTTAATTGTCTAATTAAGATGAACAAATAAGGATATGTGAAGAACATAATCTTTTTGAAGGAATTTGTAAGATAAGATAATGCAAAAGAATCAAACTATGTGTGACCTTTTAATTCAAATAATGTAATATGTTTTTGCAAGGCAAAAACGTTGAATCCCAAAGTTTTGTTTTGTTATAGAAACTCAGATCTTGCTCATCTTTGATTAGGAAAGAAGAGTTTCATAAAAAGTTAATCAACTTGTAGTAATTTTTTTTTTGTGTGTGGCTTCCATCAGGTCTGTCTATCACAGATGTAGATATTTATGAAATAAATGAAGCCTTTGCCAGCCAGGCACTGTACTGCGTCAGGAAGCTGGGCATTCCAATTGATAGGGTGAACCCCAAAGGTGGTGCCATTGCTCTTGGACACCCACTAGGATGCACTGGGGCCAGACAAATTGCCACACTTCTACATGAGCTTAAAAGACGTGGACGCAGGTAATTGGCTGTGTGAGAACTTTTCTTTTAGAATGAATGCATCTCCTCCTAAGAGTTAGTATTCCTTGGGGCCTGTGTTTGTAAATTTTAAAATGTTTTTGTGGTGAATAGCTTATTAATGTTATGTAGATAACACAACAACTAATTGCAGTCTACACAAAAATGATCTGATAATGAGCTTTAAAGATGCTTATGTTTTGAGGCTTAAACCAGATTTAATTATCTCAATAGATGTTATTTATTTTGGGTTTTTGGCACATTGGCACAATTTAGGCCATTCCGCACCCATAATCCCTCAAGGCTCATTTTCCCTTCATATCTCAAGAGCTAAATCTCACACAGCTAAGTCATTAAAAACAAAGTCTATTCACAGTTAAGATAGTAAAAATAGTAAAAATTTGTTAATTCAATAAAAATCTGTTGTAAATATTATATATTCACAATTTCTCCGCCCCATCTTAAATCAAACCCCTGCAGACAACCCCACCTCACGGATAAAGCCCATTATCTTCCCAGGGTCGACATTATCAAACAGTGTCTTTAAGTTGTGTGCTCTAAAATATTTCCCACTAATATCCTGGTATCTGGAGCAATCAATGAGGCTATGTTTCACGGTGAGACAAGAGTTACAGTACTCACAAAGTGGGGGCTCCTCTCTCTTCAGCACAAAGGAGTGCGGAACATAGGTGTGTCCAATCCTAAGTCTGGACATGGTCGTGCTACCACGCCTTGTCAGACGAAGCAGGACGTTTTGGCGCCGCCGTTTTTGCGCCGCCGTTTTGGCGCGAAGGTCGTTTTGGCGCGAGCCGTTTTGGCGACGGGACGTTTTGGCGCGAAATACATTATGTACGTTTATTGCATTATTTCTTTTAAAAGAATTATTCATAATTCATATCTATGTTTTGCATGAGTGTTTGTGTTAAGACATATTTTTCACGTACTAAATGTAAATGTGTGTTTGTTTTTCACATCATTTTCTTTAATAAACATTTTGGCTTGTGTATGTGTGTTTATTAAGAGGCACACTTTATTTTCAAAAAAGTTTTTTAAGATATTACTTTAAAAATTAAAAACAAAATGAAACGATGAAAGACTAAAAATTGATGCAATTATTTCTTTACATTAACATTGGTTTATTTAATAACTGTATGGTATCTCCAGCTATACATACCAAACACTTGCTAATATAAGTAAAAATATAATACATGTACCATGTTTCTCAAAATACTTTAAATTACGTATACATAGACACCATGGTTATTTGCCTTAGTCGCTGGAATTCAAGGGTTCATTAAAAAAAAGCTACGTGCTTATTAAATTATCGTCAAATGATATCTCGCGCCAAAACGTCCCGTCGCCAAAACGGCTCGCGCCAAAACGGCGGGGCCAAAACGGCGGCGCCAAAACGTCACGTACCGCTTGTCAGACCCTTAGATCTGGGCCGCCACCTGACATCAGCCACAATCTGTCTGAGTTTGTTGTGGGTCTCAGCCTCCTACCGATCCTGCCACTCTCGATAGGTGGCAGAGGCTATACTCTACCTCAGGTCCGAGCAGGGAATTTGGGTCCCTGACACCGCTTGATTTAGGGCTCTCTATGCTTCTCTGTCTGCCGTTTCATGTCCCTATCTCAATAGATGTGTTATCCTGTTATGTTATGTCTTTCCACAGAGGTTTCGGTGTTGTGTCCATGTGTATAGGCACAGGCATGGGAGCAGCCGCAGTGTTTGAATACCCAGGACCAGCCCAATAAAACTTACCCAAAGAAAGATCACACTAAAAATCACTAACTCAACTTTTGCACTTGGGTCTGATTGGCAGAGAAAAAAAATGATGAGACATTGGACTATATTGTTTGTGACATTGACATTGCTTTAGATAGCATTATTTTTTTACAATGACCTTACTTTATTGACAGGATTATTGTTTGTGACAGTGACCTTACTTTAGACTGCATTATTATTGACAATGTCCTTACTTTATCGACTGAATTGTTTGTGAAAGTGACCTTACTTTAGACTGCATTGTTTTTGACAATGACCTTACTTTATGGACTGAATTGTTTGTGACAGTGACCTTACTGTAAGACTGCATTGTTGTACTGTCTAAATTGAGATTCTGTTGACATTGTTCTTGAACTTTGTTGTGCACATTCTATTTAATTGGATCATTAATATTTCTGAGGTCATCCTCATCTATCTTAACAGGCCACACATACACTACTTATTAATCAGAAATTAAGGGGCCACACATGGAGGTGCGGTGGCTGAGCGGTAAAGCGCTTGGCTTCTGAACCGGCAGTCTCAGGTTCGAATCCTGGGGTTTTAAATTTCGGGATCTTTGGGCACCTCTGAGTCCACCCAGCTCTAATGTACTACCTGACATTAGTTGAGGAAAAGTAAAAGCGGTTGGTAGTTGTGCTGGCCACATGACACCCTTGTTAACCGTCAGCCACATAATCAGTTGACCTTTATGTCATCTGCCCTATAGACCACAAGGTCTGAAAGGGGAACTTTACTTTTTTTTTTTTTAAGGGGCCACACACTAAATTTCTTATTGAGCAAACATTAAATTTCATAATAACCAGAAAACATTTGTCAATGATTTTAATTACTGAAGAAAAAAAAAATTGACAGGAATTGGTCACCATCTTATATTTTGTAGGGTTTCTGCGACATAGACTTTGTGCAGTAGTTAAAGGTATGCATAGAAATAGAATATTGGCTGTAGCTTTTGTTTTCAAATCTGTTGCCTTTATGTTCTCTCCCCTGATTGTGTGATATAATAAGAAATTGAGAAGTGTATGTTCAATGCATATGTCTGTTCAAACCACTGTTGTTTTAATGCTCAAATAAAATATTGATATGAATTTCCAAATCATTTTTCTTCAATGACACCAGTGGCTTTCATGTTTGCAAAATACTGACTTAAGTTGTTGTTGTTTTTTTTCAATACACTTCAGACAGACCATTGTCAGATGAAGAGTGCAATCAAATATTTTTGTCCACCTACTTAGTATTGAAAATGTGTGATTGTTTGAAGATATTTACGTTTCTGAAAACTTTGGGGGAAAAAAGTTCATTACCATACTCTTTTAACTTGTCAAATTTATGGAAATATTTTTTTTGGTCTATTTAACCACACACAAAAACTACCTCATAACTCATAATTTCAGTACAGTATTAAATACTAAAAAAAAATAATTAATGAACCAATTAACTAAATGATAATTACGACATGCTAATAGCCTACACTAATTGGTAACTTAGTGACATCAAAATACTGTTGCCGAGTCAGCATCAACTCAACACTGCAGTTCAGTCTGACGGAGAAAGTCAGTGAAGAGCTTTCAAGTTGATGCCTCTAAAAATGTACAGAAGAGGCAGAGGCTGAAGCAGTGTTGACTACTGGAGATTAAAGCACTGAAAGGGGGGAGGGGATAGATTAAAAGGGGGGGGCTTTAGTTTCTTTCTAACACAAAAGATGGAGTGGACAGCATGTTATACACATGACTTACTTTCTGGTCAATGCAATCATCATTCATGAACTGGTGTATGCAACAGTTTCTGGACTAACTCTTGCAATGATCATCCATGAACAAAATTAATAAAAGAATACTCTGACATGTAGCAGAAGTCAGGGACGAGAGAATTATGAGAAATTTTAGGAAAAAAAAGTTTTTTTTTTGTTTTTTTTTTTACATTTCATGGTTTTTAGATTAGCTTACTTTCTTAAAAATATTTTTTTCCCCTTATTTCAAAACTGTTGTGAGGATTAATTGATTACACCACCCAAATTAATACTTAGAACACTCACTCAAACACAACATCTTGATTATATTGCCAAATTTTAATGTTAACAATAATGTACAAAAAAAATATAAACAATTACTGACAAGAAAACAATGTGTTCAACCCAAGTGTATCCTCAACACCATTGCTGAGTCATTCTATAGAGGAGACATTTCTTCTAGAAACATTTGCTTTAGGGAATTATCATTCTCATTAGACAAAAAAAAAATTGGGGGGTGATGGTTGGCAAACATTAACACATAAGAAAAAAAAACAAAAAACTAATTAGTAAGAAATGTGTCTACAGTAGTGTTACCTTACTGACATGTATTTCTATTTGTGGACATTTATTAAGACAGGCCCAAAGCTTATGACCAATATTAATTTGTTGAATCACAAAAATGCTTTCAGCAAACTGGTCTCTGGCTTTTGGAAGTACAAAGAAATCCAAGAACATAGAATGAAATCACCAAGAATCTATATACAAACAAATTAGGTATGATATTTGCCGAGTCTCAGAGTCCCATCTCAAAGTAAAGTGACATTGTGGAAATCTATCTGGTGAGGCTTGTGACACTGCATTGTCAACGAGGAGATTTGTGACCTAGTATAGTGAACGACCTCTGACCTTGTATTTCAGATGGGTGGCTTTCCAACATCACAATAATGCATTTGCGTTATTTCAATGACATCCAAAGCTAGTCATCATAATTGCATATATCTATATATCAAATTAGCTGACTATAAATGCCTATGAACCCAACAAACAGTGTGTAGGACTATTTACACAATGAGTGTGGGCCCAACATACAGAGAACAGTACTATTTACAGAATGGTTGTGGGTCCAACATACAGTGAATATAACTATTTACACAATGAGTGTGGGCCCAACATACAGAGAACAGTACTATTTACAGAATGGGTGTGGCTCCAACATACAGTGAATGTAACTATTTACAGAATGAGTGTGAGTCCAACATACAAGGAACGGTACTATTTACAGAATGAGTGTGGGTCTATGTACAAGTGAAGGCTGCTGTATATACAGTTGAGTGTTACATTAATTACACACATACAGTGGATCAACAAACAAAATAAAAGTTGGCTGGCACTTCAAATGGCTATATGGCTTTGCAGACAGGATCACGTCGTCTCCGGCAGTTTGGAGGAACTGGAAGTGATACTCAGTCCGCTCAGGTTGGGCATCTTGACCTGCTGCTCAGTAGCCGGGGAGACGCTCGTCGGTGACACTGTGTGATGGGGCGCGGAAAATATACACAGGGATGGGGGAGGAGGGTTGACCACAGAGTACATCAATGGCTGTGGTGGGCACACCTGGGAGGGAGACAATAAATCTAAAATTATTTGCACAGCAAGCTGCTGAGATAAGGTAGACATGACACTTTTCAAGTGATGGGTCATCTAGTTTCAAAGATGCCTACAATAACTATTATTATTACTGTATCCTGCGAAGTCAAAAGAAGTCAAAATGTGTACAGAACCTGAGATTTATTTCAGAGTTTTATTGTAAACTTATACTAACTATCCTTTACTTTGCTCTCAAACTGTACAGTAACATGAAAGATGTTTACACTGCACATCAAATGCAGCCTTAGTTAAGTGTTTCATTTTTTTTATATGACATCAACCTTTGTTGTTGGAAATAATTGTAAATTGTTCAATAACAATAGATGTATGTTTAGACCAACAGTATGCCTGTTGACTGTGCTATGCCTTAGTGTACAAATATAAAAAGCAAACCTTGTTACTTATGTTGACAATGCAGTTAATGCCTGACAAATAGTTCTGATGAAATAAAAGTCTTTTCAAAGCTGCACTCTGTTTGAATAGAGTTGACCGATGGCCTCCTTTCAAAACAAAACTGAAAGAGCCAACCCACTGAGCAAGCAAAACATGTCAACTCTTGTAGTGAGGAGGAAATGGACTAGGCCCTAGGTCAGAGGTCAGTCTCTAGAACTAAGAGAGGAGGAAATGGACTAGGCCCTAGGTCAGTCTCTAGAACTAAGAGAGGAGGAAATGGACTAGGCCCTAGGTCAGTCTCTAGAACTAAGAGAGGAGGAAATGGACTAGGCCCTAGGTCAGTCTCTAGAACTAAGTGAGGAGGAAATGGACTAGGCCCTAGGTCAGAGGTCAGTCTCTAGAACTAAGTAGAGGAGGTAACAATGAAGGTTCAGAAGGGCAGTAATGCATTGAGTCAGGCGAGAGTGATGAAGGGACTAAATGGCTCACTGATGGAGAAGGAAGAAAAAAATACAGTGGAATGAATGGAATGGTAAGGTCAGCGTAATGACAGTGTCAATGCAGTGTACTAGCACTTTAATCAATACCAGATATGTCCATTTTCTTTTTGTCGTATACATAATATATCATGAGAAAACAAGATTACTAAGACAGTTTGTGTGGGAACACAAGCTCAAAATCGGCCCCCGAAGTGGTCCACCCAGGCAGGTAAAAAAAAAAAAAGGCAGATTTCAATATTTCCAGAAAGAATATCAGAATGAAATTCTATCAAAGGCAAATGACAGAGAAGAATGGAGAAAGAAGGTTGACAGATCTTGTGTGGTGCCCCAAGAGACCAAGGGATAGGTGATAGTGAAGTCAGATGTGAACCTGGCCTAACTAATGCCATATAATGATTTTCTAATTGATCTAATTGTTTTGTAAAGGGTCAATCTGTTATTCAAAGCCTCAAGAAACAAAAACAAAAAAAATCCTTTAGTTTGGTGTTTTGTACACATCATGATGCTGCGATAATATGAACAACTACTTATTAATTGTTGTATTAATTTATGTTCCACTTATATGCATATCAAATAGATTTTTTCTCTTCAAAAAAAAAGTAAACTTTTTTTTGTGTGAATGTAGTAATTAGTATGACAGAACTTACCTAACTTACATTACAAAAAATCTAAAACTGTTTGCATAAATGTGTTAAAAATATGGTAACTGGTCATCTCCCTTACTAAATAGCCTCCTGTGTTTGTTACTATTAATAGTGAATAGTTGTAAAAATGGTGTATTTTTCTGAAAAAACTGCTTGCATAGTTGATTTTTTAAATTAAATTTTTCACTTTCAGAAAAGAAAAAAAATTTAGCCATTGCATAAGAACTTTGAAAGGTCTAAAATATCATGATGTCGGATTTTCAATCTTTTCTAGTTTACAAGATCTAAACGGAACTGACAGACAGACAGACCACACAAAACTAATAGCGTCTATTCCCCTTTTTGGTGCCGCTAAAAAGTGTGTATTTTCATAAGAAACTTGCCATAGGCAGTAGGCATCTCTGTAGTCTAGACAAGATACCCATCACTATACATTGTACAATATGTTAACACATACATTTCAATCTACACTCTACAATTTGTAGACACACACATGTTAATCTACACTCTACCCTATGTAGACATACATTTCAATCTACAATATGTACACACATACATTTCAATCTACACTTGCAAAGCAAGTCTAAAGTCTACCTAAGACTGACCTGGTCTGTGTAACAAATTGGAGACTTGCGACTTAATGATGGCGGATCAGCATCTAGGAAATCAACAAAATAAAACTCAGTTAACATTTGTTTGAATGAATGTTGGATACAATCTAGAATGTAGTTACACATTCAATACATGTTAAATTTTATCTCAACTATATATTTGTACAGTACAGATTATATATCCAATACAATTTTTATATGTAACCAACAAAACAAAATGCAATTTTGCATTCCTATAAATACAGGTAATAACATATTTGAAACATAATTCTATCTGGCAAGTGATGGCTTTCAAGAATGTTCTCTGGCCTGCTGCCATGTCAGATATCTATTCCACAAAGATGCCGAAGGGACATCCTGATACCAACCTTGGTAACAACAGCCATGGGAAAAAAAATGCATTTAAAATGTTAATGTCTGTGTGCACAAACCAACACCTTCCACCAATCTGAGCTCATCTTTTGTTGATTTACAACGTTTAAGTCATTAATGAAAGTAATGAAGTGATTGAAGTAAAGCACTAATCTAGACTTTCATGTAGCCTCCACTTACCTACAGGACTAATTATATCTTCTACAATCAGCTGACTATTTTTAGGTATTTGAACTTGAGGCAACACTGGCGTAGAGTTAGGCTTGGATGTCTGGAATGATATCAAATAAGATAAGATAAGATAATTTTATTGATCCAATCAAATGGAAATTTAGTTTGACTACAATTGACAACATCAGTGTAACTACTGTACAATAACAGTATAGATGAAAAATTCATTCATTAGATTTGTGCATGTTAATTTAAGTCCACAATTTGTAATAGAAATGCAATGGAATCAGTTTGTTACTTTTGATTAAAACCTTGTTTAGGATACTTCCTTAAAATTCAAACCAATTTTTCTAATACTACAAACACTAGCATTTGCCAATAGTTTGAGATCTACATTTTGAATCTAAGTAATGTGTAAAAATTACTCATTAAGCTCAGTGATGTGTCAGTACCTACATAATAAGCTTAATTGATGTGTAATACTTACACATTGAAACTTCTTACGTGTAGGTATTTACACTATGAACTTAAGTGATGTACGAAGATATTGTCACTCAATAATGTGCAGAAACTACATATTGAAACTACTATGTACTTTTTTACCCATAAAACTTAAGTGATAGGTAATATACTTATTGAAACTCAATAATGTGTACATAGGTACACAGTGAATATATGTTATGTATAGTACCTATATATTTAATTCACATCTTTATTGCACATATAAAACTTATTGGTATGCAGCTTCTACAAAGTGAGACTCAGTGATGTGCAGCACCTACAAAGAAAGTGTCAGTGATGTGTAACTTCTACAAAGTGAGACTCAGTGATGTGCAGCACATACAAAGTGAGACTCAGGCAATGTGTAGCATCTACACAATTATTTCAACTATCATACATATTGAGAACCACTGCTCTATAGAAGAATGAAATCTTTCCTGTACCTGAATCTCCTCAGGGGAGGAAATGTCTTCCAAACTTCCCACAGAAGAGCTCTGACTCGTGGACATGCAGCCATCATATAGCGAAAGTGGCAGTGTCAAACGAGCGTTGACTGCCATCAGATGATTGCGCCGTGAAGTCAACTCTCTGACCTGGTCCTCGAGACTGTGATTCTCAGCCTTCAGCCGATGTAAACAGTTCAGAAGAGAGGAAACTTGAAACACAAAAAATAGTCCAAAATATCAAATTAAATTTAACATTACAACAAAATAAAGTTAATGTAATATTACCTCAAAAAAAAATTAATTAAAGTCAAGTTAATATTATCCTAAAATAAAATATTAAAGTCAATTTAATATTAACCCCCCCCCCCCCCCCCCAAAAAAAAAATAACAAAAGTCAAGTTAGCATGGGGTATCAACCAATAGTGTCTAGCTGTCCACTTACTATCAAAATGTTGGCCTTGCTCCATCAGAAACTGGGCTCCTTGATCCCATTGTTGTTCTAACAACTGTTCCATGGACAAAGGAAACTCTCTTCAAAATGAAAAAAAAAAAAAAGGAAACTCTCTTCAAAATGAAAATTAAAAAAAAGGAAACTCTCTTCAAAATGAAAATAAAAAAATAATGGTGCAAAGTGCTGAACAAACTGAAATAGAAACTGAATGTGACTTTAGACAACAAAGCCTTATTTCAATTGTGACTTAAGATGAGAAGAAGTACTTACTGACTCTGGTCTTGACTTTGTTTATTTACATGTAAACTTGGAAACTGTTTCGGTGGGTGGATCAAGTGACTGCTTCCATTCACATCATTATCTACAAGAATAAGTCTCATTGGTTACAATTCTGTATTGAACTAGTTCAATCTAAATATTTGTAAGGAACATGTTTTGATGAGTCTATCAAGTAAAAGTTTGAAATAAAAGGACATGTATAAAGTCGATAGGAAATAGAGATCAAACTTACAACATGAAATGCATTCAGGAGTTAATACAATAGTTACAAGAGAAATATAAATATCTGTACTAAATACTACAACATCCATGAGTTGATAATATCTCTAATAAATACTACAAAATCCATGACTTTATGTATATCAGTACTAAATACTACAAAATCCATGACTTTATGTATATTAGTACTAAATACTACAAAATCCATGACTTTATGTATATCAGTACTAAATACTACAAAATCCATGACTAGATGTATATCAGTACTAAATACTACAAAATCCATGACTTGATAATGTATCTCTACTAAACACCACAACATCCATAGATTCATAGGGTAGATACATTCTAATTATATACCCCAACAGATCATAAAGTATTTCTACTAAGTACTACAACATTCAAGTGCTGATACACTAGTGGCTATAGAAGTCTACAAGACAGCATGAGAGAGAAATTTTTAGTTTGAACTAAATACACAGCTATACAGGTACAAACAACAGAAAGGGTGTAGTGCAACACTTTTAAACAAATCAAGTCAATGAATCAAATTTCTAAAAATAAAAAAAAAAAATTGAAAAAATTGAAAAAAAAAAAATTATATGAATATAACTGTATATTCTTTTATTCTGTTATACATTCAGTAAGTTGGCTAATGAAATGACTAAGTTTCTTAATCACAGGCAACTTTTTAACTAGCCTGAAAATGTTTCCATTTTTTTTAAAAATATACAACAAATAATAATAAACAATAAATAATTGCCAGATAAGTAACTTTCCATAATTAGAAGTTAAGTTTTATTTGACCATTCTAACACTATGCTCTGCATCACAGAAAAAAAACAAAACCATACGAAGGGGAGGCAATAAAACATTTCAAATTTTCATGCAGCCAAAACAAGAAAAAAAACAAAACTGATCAAACCAAAACAAAACTATGGAGTATTTTTGGCAGGCCATGGTAAACAAGGGTAAACCCACCATGGTAAACATCAGAGCAATAATAGTAAGTGTCTCCCATGAAGCTTGGACTCATGGCTGGAATAAACAAGGTTGAAACTCAAGCTTAACACTCAACCCTACATAAAGGTGATTGACAAAAGAGAGGATGAGAAATGTTTGGTCCATGTGTGAATTGGTCTCTGCTTGATGGTTGGCAATGAAATGTTAACATATAAAGAATCAATAATAGAAATATATAGTCTAGGTTACTTGTTTTGAGGGTATATCATAAAAAATAGAGTGCAGTCCCCCTGCTTCTTGACTATATGATAAGATCCAGCCTCCTATTATTTTGCAATAGAGGCAGTAAAATGATAGGAAATCAAACCTAGTGCCTTACATGATAAAAAATCTAGTTCCTATTCCTATGATGGCATGATGGCACAAACAACTTACCATGAGGCGTCAAACTGTTAAGAGAGACACGGCCAGGGGATGTCAAACTCTGGAAGTAAGGACTACCACCAAATATACTTCCACAATAGTCATGATGGCTGATGGGAAACAAAAAAAAAAAAAGACTCAAGTTAGTTGATGGGAAACAGATGTAAGTAAAAAAACTAGTCTAGAACCATGATGGTCAGTGGGATATATATATATATTCAATGAAAAGCACTCAGACTGACTGACTCAACAATTCTCTCAGTTCACACATCTATAAAAATATGAAACTTGGTACAGAAAATGTCCACACCGTCCAACTGCCTGATGATGTCTTGGTTAATTTTAGTACAGAATATTTCCATACAGTCCAAGGAATAACTGCCTGATGATTGATGCCTTGGTTATTTTTTTTTTAATTACTACAATTTGTAAATCTTTAATTCATTTTTTTTTTTTTTAATTTATAAGACAAAATGATATTGACTATTTTCCTACATGGAGGATAAACTATAAATAGCTTGCTCTTTGGTGTATCTGGTGTACAAAATATAAGGAAGTGCTGATGAGAGATGGTTTTTAAAGTAAACCATTCGTTTAGCACTGGAGAATCAAATTGTTTTTATTTACTATATAGATGTGGTGTACCAAATATGAATACATTTGGATTTTTAAAAAAAATAGCTTCAGGTGGTCCTCCTCCCCTTATAATTAAAAAACTATCTAAAGAAAACGAAAATTTGATACAAAGGTCAACAGTCACTCCTTGAGGTATTGTTAAAATTGCAGTTCAATTCTTTTTTTTTATTTAGTTGGCAACTGTGACGTTCCATTTAGCATCCTTGACATTGTTTCATTTCTTGTTAAGCATCTCCAATACAGCATTCTTAAAACACTAATAGAAAGGTATGAACAGAATGTAATTCTATATAAAAACAAAAGCACATACCCAGGTAGAGGGGCGGAACTAGTCACAGGGGCGACTGGAGTAGAGCTATTCTTGGAGGACACTCCACCGCTGCCTCCTCCTCCTCCTCCTCCCAAGTCTCTCTGTTTCCTCCCTCCCTTCTTGGTCCCTTCCTTCTTGTGCTGTACAGTGGAGGAGATTGCCCCTGGTTTGGTTTTTTTGGACTTGTCTGTTTTTTGAGAATTATTTCTAAAAGAAAAAGTGAAAATGAAAAAAAAAAAAATTATATGTGTCTGAGCTATTTTCCCACACAGACTAAAAACTGAAAATATCTCTAAGTTTTATAATAAATGAAATTGGAATTCTCTGATTGATAAAATTATTTTAAAAAATCAAACAAAGCATTAGGGTTTATTAAAAGATTTGCTTTACAAATCAAACAAGAACACAAAACTGTAATGCCATTTAAACATGGTTAGGCCAATATTAAAACATATGCCATCTGTTTAGGATTCCTCAACTCAAGAAAACATAAAGAAACTAGAACTCAAAATAGAGCAGTGAGATCAATAATAAACAACCTAATAGAATATTCAGAAACACACAAGGCACATTTTTTATTCTATATGCTAGAACAATTTAGTACAAATGCTCTGTCTTTCCTAGTGCCATTATAGTATGGAAAGGGTTGCCTGAATCAGCCAGGGAAACCAACAACTTATCAGAGTTTAAGTCATTGAAAGATAAAAATAACTGGACTAGCCAGTGAATAAAAGAAATAAGTTTTTATATACCAGCTGCACAAAAAAAATACAAGAAATGACAACCTACATTGATCTTTGACGTTTAGGTACCACTTGTGTCTCCTGCGTCAGAGTTGTGTCCTCGCCAACATCTACTTCTAGAGTCTCGGTAGAGGAAGTGGCCCCGCAGTCCTGCAAGAGTTTGCTTAGAGTGGGCTTGTGCTGAAGAACATGGCCAGACGATGATGGCTCCTGACTGCAGTCTGTGCTAGGTAGCAGAGACTTGATGGGCTCTCCCGAGGGGGAAACTGCTGAGCTGATGTCTGAAACCTGACTCACACCAGCAGACACCGGGGCCGCCTCAGTCTTGCAGTAGGTTGTTGCCTGCGATGGGAGTGAATCACTTGTACTGCTAACAGATTGGTCAACTTGAGGACTCTTCACCTCCTCCATAGGTAACTTGTTGAAATGAAGAATAAAGGTCATGTTTAATTTACAGGTTCACACAAAAATATACTCACAAAAAATACCAAATGACTCATACATAATTTGTATTCTATTTAAAGAAATAAAAGGAACAAGTTTTATAGCTTTAAAAAAATGCATAAGAATCTTGTAATTAATCAATATAGCCTAGACTGATAAATATGCAAAAACTATAAAGTAATATAGCTAACATTATGAAGAACTATTTCTATCATCAAGCAGATTTAAGTGCAACAGGACTAGCTGCTCACTGACATATGTAATACCTTCACATCTTCTGTTTTAATAGAACCTATTTTTTCTGGACTAGAATCTGGTGTTCCATTTTCATTTGGAATGGGTTTGAATGCTGGAATCGGCTTAACATTTGAATGGTTTTTCTGAAAGTAGAAAGACGCCACTAGTCACAAACTCCACACATAAAAACAGTAAAAGCTCACATCAAGCAGACACCAAGTCGTCACATCAAGCAGACACATTGATGAAGCAACAAAACTTAAGACTGAACGAAACTTGGACTGACCAGTTTTTTGTAATGATGAGAACAGTAACCACAATATTTGACATTCTCGTAACTCCCTTTCACCTCACACAGTAAACCTTGAGCCTGGGCACTGAAAGACAAACTTCAAAGTTAGTGTTAATATTTGATATGTAAGTTAATAGTCCTTAGTCTTTGTGAGTTATGCGTCTTTGCTGTGAACTTGTCCTTCCTGCCTAAGATGGCGTCCTGTGTTGATGATTAAAAGTGCTCTGCCTAACTACGACAATAGTTGCCTTAATTCTTCAGGATATACTTAACAGTTAGATAGCCCCTAACAGGAGAACAAGTGACAATAAGTTTGTTTTGGTTTAGAACTCTTCAGAGGGCATGGGGGTGCCAGGGTTTGAAATTAAGTCCATTGTGACATTAGTCTGAATCACAGAGTAAATGACCCTAACATATTCAAAGACTCAATTAAGCTAACATAATAAAAAAAAAATAATTGTGGAATCAAACTTTATTTTTATGGTTATATTTGTTTTTGGTGGTAGTGGTGGTTGGGGGGGTCAAGTTTGAAAGTATAAAGTTATTGAATATGGTGCTTGTTTTTAATGGTTTTAACAGATCGACTGATATAAAGTCCACTCTTTTCAGAAAATAGTCTGACTTCCTTGATTAATATAAAGTAAACTCTTGTGTAATTCAGAAAATAGCCTGACTTCCTTGATTGAAACTAGACCGATGCTCCTTGATTGAAACAAGACCAATGCTCCTTGATTGAAACAAGGCCAATGCTCCTTGATTTACTTTCATAAAAAAAAAAAAGGAACATTGATACTTGACATTTTCTTATTTTTTTGTTATTCACAAAGAACATGATGAACAATTATTGAGTAGTCTTCCCTGAATTTCTTGTATCTGAAACTGTGTTGATTTGTTTCAGCAATCTAAATGTTGTGGTGTCATTTCTCAGAACTACAGCTGGTTAAAACCAAAAAAAACTTTTGTTTTTTAACTTTACAAAAAAATCAACATCATTTTCTTTTTAAATAATTGTTTTAGTTGAATGGGTTGATTTATAAGCAAACACACTGGCCTCAATACTTTATTAACGGGCAGGTTAGAGAAACTTTTAAAAGGTTTGGTGTGTTAGTGATATAGGTCAAAGAGGGAAGTCACCGAGGGAAGCGGATGGGAGATGTAGGTCACGACTTTATTCTTATCTGATATTTTGTTATTGACACATGTTTTTATTTTAACATTAAAGAATATTGCTTCAATTCAATATCACTACCAAGCTGTAAATGACAGAGGATGTTATGGTCAAAGCATCAGTTTGATTTCATCTTTTAAGATGTTGTGACCCAGTCATGTCTATGTCTTTGTTAGAAACAAAAGACCCAAAAATCTATTCTATTTTTGGACACAATAACTTAAAACAAATTTACTTTACTTTCCCAGTCCCCCATCATAATCTTTTATTATTAAACTATTATTTCATTTTGTAGAAGTTGACTAGAATATATATGGGATTAAGAAAGACAACTCACCAAGTCACATGAAAGTATTGTTTGCAGGAGTTACGGTTACATTGCATACACGCCCCAGCAGTGGCTTTCGTGTCACGTTTTTGTTCTTCACAGATATAACATGTCTGGAGATAGAATATATGTTATGATCATTCAACATACTGAGGGATAAAAACAACTAACTGCCAATGAATACGAATACTAACGAGACCAAAGTGAATGACATTTTAAAACAGGCCTGATGGATCTCTATTGTCTCACCTTGTTAAAACGATCATTAGGAACATTGTTTAATATTATCGGCTCCATGGTCCTCACATTGCCAAACCAAGCCTCTGGTATGTACAGAGCACAGACTACATGGCACCAGCCTGTAGTGAAGAGAGATAATGCCTTATTATTGTACAAAACAAAGTGAATGTTACGCTACGAGGTCAGTTATATTGTAGACAAATAGGTAACTATCTCACTTGTGCTTCAGACAAACCAATATTTCTCACGAAACTCTTCTTCCTATCTTTCAATAAATTTATTTACAAAGTCATCTAAAAAGTCTGTTCTCTTTTATTATGTCATTCAAAAGTAGGTGTGTTTGCAAGCTGCGTCGTTAATTAAGTATGTGTGTTTGCAAGCTGCGTCATTAATAATAAACTTCTTTGCAGAATTTTAGATTAGAGATAAAATAAATACTTTAAACTTTATTTAATTAGCCCCTACATGACCCAAAAGGAAACAAAATTATTTTTTTTACAAATTGTTAGGATTCTGTTACTAAAGATATATCTTAATAGCATATCAATCTCCTACAATGAAAAAAATGACATGAGATTTAGAGTCAATTCCTTTCATCACAATGGAAAGAGATTTTTCTCAGTTATTAACCATCACCACTAACTCTTTACAAAGAATGTCATTTAATTTTTGAAAGAAAAATGTGATTCCCCAATGTAAGTAAAAAAAAATTCTTGTCAGATATGTCTACAGCTTAAATCCACTTCAAAGGAAATCTACATGGAAAGGTAGACAAGGACTTCACCTCCAGTGTCTGTACGCTTCAAAGCACCAGCTCGTTGAGGACACAGTTCACATTTCTGAAAGAGACAATGTTTTGAAAAACTTGAATCAAAGTAAGCACCAAGTCCATTGGGAACTATTTCAGCAACAGAACTAGTGAGATGACTGATGTGACCAGTCTAAAAGACAGTCAAGTACTTACCACTCTGGCAACTCTTTCCTGAGACTCACATTTCTTACAGAACCATGGCCCAGTGGGGACTTGGACAATACCATAACAAGCTAAACAGAATAGTAGAAACATGATTAACAAAACAAAACAAGTATTTTTGTTTTACCCAACATTATTATGTTACATAAAGAACAAGCTTTGAAGAGATGTCTACCAATAACAGCAGGGAATCTAATGAAGATATCTTTTTGTTGTTTAAATAAATCTTTAATGACAGGCTTAGGTGTTTCTACATTGGACAGGACAGGAGGGTCTATTTAGATGTTCACAGTAATGCACATTCTTATACAACTAAGGATTTATTCATATCATCAACTGCTAATGGGCTTCAATGAGGAACTAGCCATGTCCTTAATTTTTGCAACTAGTTATGTACTTCACATTAGCAACTAACTCTGGGTATCAAACTCCAGAGCAGACACAGAAGAATGAATGACTGAATGACATTAGCTTCAGTTCCAAAGATTAAAGATGAGTGCAGTGTTTCACATGATCACGCAAACCCAGTTGCAAGCTGCATATTTTCCCACATCTGATACAAAGTATTTATTATCAAGGAAGCTGTTAAGAGACTTAGCTTTAGAAAGATAAAAGTGAAGCTCCCCTTTCAGATCTTGCGATCTATGGGGTAGCTAATGTAAAAGTCACCTGTTTCTGGGACCCAAAGTTAACAAGGGTGTCATGTGGCAAGTACAACAACCAACAGCCTTTCTTTTCCACAATTATTGTCAGGTATCCATTAAATTGATTAAAGATGGATAGACTCAGAGGCACCCTAAAGATCCCAAAAATTAAAATCCCAGTTCTCACCGGGATTCGACCCAGAACACCTCTATTTGGAAACTAAGTAATGTACCATTCAGCCACTGCGCATTCAAAATGATAAAGCAACAATAAAAATAGCACTTAGCCTGTACCTAGATGGGTTCACTCAGGGAACCTTTCAAGTTTTTAAAAATTATAATGAAGATTTTCAATAGTGAACCAGAAACACAAAATCGAACATGTGAAGATAAAAGGGTAGCATTGTGTGTAGTACAGAATGTTTAACCCTCTTAAGACAAAGCATTTTGGCATGCCTTGTGCCGAAAAGACAGAGCCCTATTTCCAGCCTAAACACTTCTCTTACAAAAAAATTCATAACAAATAAACTAATTACTTTACATACACAGAACTATATATATGTATTATTAAAGAGAAATAAATGAGCTAACATAATCTGATGGAATCTATTTGAAATATTAACATTTATTAAAAATAAGCCAAGCTAATTTGCATAATTTATATGCATAAATTTCCAAAAACATTTTTTCAAAACAGAACAGAATTAAAAATGTAAGAGTTTTTTAAAGACGTTTTAGGCCTGAATAAGCCCTAATACATGTGTTTAGGGAAACAAGGCACATTCAGACCCTTCAGACACTTCTATCACATTATTTTACTACTTTTCTCCCCCCCCCCCCCCCCCTTAGGTACCATGGAAGCAAACACCTTCATTTTGGCCACAGTGACAGACACTCATTTATGACCCAGGGATCTTCTTTTGAGCTGTTTGTTGGTTAGAAAGTTGGCATATTTATTAATCTCCCTGACAAACATTTGAACTAAATTGATAGTAAAAAAGAGCATAAAACAGTCCATGGGGTGCTAATCTCATTGTGCTCCTCACCCTTACCTCTAATCCATGTGACCATGAATAGACATCGTCAACACTATACTAGATCTAGAACAAGTGTAAACTTATACCTAAAGCTTTCCTCAATACTGCCCTGATTTTTATTAGGGCTATCAGGGTAAATAAAATCAGAGTCAGTGACTTTGCTTTCAACAATATCACCGGCTGATATGTTAAAATTTTCACCCGTAACTAGCTAGCCTAAAAAAATAAATAAATAAAAATTATCGTATAAAAACAGCGAAGGAAGCTGCCATTACAGTCTACTAATGTGTAAAAATAGAAAGAATTAATCTGATTGGCTGATATAAACACTGGCTGGCCAATTTTGTGGTTGGAAACACAGATCGGCAGCTTCGTGTTTTTTTGCCAAATAGCTTGGGCCGATAGATCTTAAGAAGGTTAAATAGAGATGTGACACTAACTTGTGCAGTATCCAATGTAAGTAATTTTAATATTAAATGCATTTTTTGCCATGTAAAACAATAGGAAATCTATGTGTTTTAATCTTTTAATTTTTACTATGTTAGTGAGCCTAGTGAGAAAACAATATATATAAAACAATGAATAACAACGAGTCAAAGTGTGCATTTTTCTTTAAATTCGCATTTAAGTCAAATAAATTAAATTTCACTATAGTTTTTATTTCATACAATTCTATAATTTCCTTATTTAAAGTTGTCATTTTCGAACCATTACCTAGATTTGAATTGAATTAGCATCCATTGCCAAGATTAACTGAAATTATCTCAAATGCAAATTGTTGTGGATATGTTTTTTATAAGTTGAAATATTTTTTAAATCATGCATTTCATATTTTTTAGATCTAGGCTAGGCGGCAATCTAGTTATCTAGCCAATCTAGGTAAATTTAGAATTTAGATCTATCATATATATTATATATTAAAAATTAATTTATGGCTTATCATGCTAATGCAATTATTTCAATTTTGAATTCTAAGGTTTTTTTTTTATTTTAGAAAGCTAGTAATTTGAGTAATAAAAAACAAAAATGCGCCTAGACTGCCTAGCTAGAGATCTATTCTTATTATTCATTCTATGATTCTTTTTTTTCTATCTATCAGTATCATTCTTAGCATTCTATGTCTACCAGTTCCTTAGTATCAAGGTCAAGAATAGACATCTAGATCTATACATTTTTTATCTAAATTTGATGTTTATTTGTGAAATGTCACTTGTTCTGAGATTGACGTGTGAATGCTAAGTAAAAAAAAAAGTTTTTTTTATATTTACCCTGATGAACTGCAACTGTGCAGCCTGTTCCATCACAATAAACAAGAGGGTTTTCATTCCAGCCTCGCTCGTCAGAACAAACACAACAACCTCCAATCATTTCTTTGACTTTCTTACTCATCCTTCCATTTAACTTGTAGCAACTGCTAGAATTGTTATTGTTTATTAACTAAGTTGGGAACGAAAATACATAAAATTGAATGAAGACGGCCATTTTCTAAATTTTATTGCATTAGCCACGTTGGCTTGTAAAAATGATATTGAAATAATACTAAAATAATTAATTTACTCGTGAGCATATAAATAAAATAGAATCATAGAATGCTTCCATACTAATTATCTAGATATAGATCTAGTTTAAATAAATACATTTTTAAAATATGATATTTTTTACAATTGCATTAAATAAAGGTCTGATAAATATATTTGTACAAATGAATCTGGATCTAGTCTATAAAAGCAACAAGAATCTGGACAGATCATTTTTGACAACGGAAGTCCGAGTAACTTTGGACGCTACATTAGTATTTTTATTTAAGATCTAGTCTAGATCTAGATCTGGTCTTCAAACTTTATGTTTTCATTTTTCAACAGAACCTTTTATTGACTGATCATGTTATTAACGCAGTAATTGTTCACAAAAAAAATCAATTATATTCACTCACTAAACGATAATCATGTAGGTCAGCGTCACTACTTCCAGAATCTATTTTTTTCAGGACAATCACATTGAATCAGTCACTGTCAATCACTTGAATCACACACTGTCACACAGTCAGTGTCGACAGTGACAATATAATAATAAATAAATAAATAATAACATTCACAGACTGTTTCATTCTTTACTTTGTAAGTTTGTTTTCAAATAATTTATTTACCATGAATAAGATAAGTGAAATTAATTTGTTTTAGTTTTTTTTGTTACTCTTAATAACTGTCATTTTTCTGGGTGGAAAGACATAGTCACATACTGATCATAGTTTCATACTCTAGTAAAATCTAGTTAAATTATTACTATTAGTAGTAGTCTCCAGACTAGAAAGTAGTGAATATTGTTTACTAGTACTAGTCTCCAGACTAGACACTAGTCAATAGTGTTGTTTTTTATTTTAGATTTATCATTCAGTATTTAAAAAAAAACATAATATATCGAATGTAGATCTAATTATGAAACCTACAATGTTAAAAAGAAAATTCCCCATCTCATTAATGATTTAATTTATTCTTGTATGACTAGTCAATAAGATAGAAATGGAGGTATTTAATTTTTTAAGCCAGGCTAAGGTGAAAAACCTGACAGTCTGTAATGTTGTCTAGGAATGCTGTGAAAATTGGATCAATCATATTCTGACCAATGCTTTGATGTGTTGAGTAAAGATGCCAGGTAGTGTGGTATGTGCACTTGACTTTTGTCTTGATGGTCCAAAGTTCTAAACCTGCAGCTGCCCACTCCACTCCCACATGATCCTTCATGACGTTTGGACTAGGATGAAATAATGTCAATTCCGAAGGAACATATAAAACATATATTACTTGGAAATTTCTTGAGGTTATTAAGAACTGACCTTGGTTAGTTGATTTTGCTCGATTGTTGTTGTAAATGTTTTGGATATTCCTTCAGAAATGAAGATTCTCAAGTCCTAGCCCAATCCTCCCACAGGCCAGTTGGAGATGAGCACATGACCAGGCAGTCATCTTTGTAATCATGGTGTATAGCGAAATTTTATATCATAATATTAATGTATAATTTTCAAACCTAAACACAAGTACATTTTTTTAAAATTAACATTTGCTAAAGTAAGACTTTTATATCATTTACTGTTACCTTGTATTCATTTATTTTTCTTTATGCAGAAATTAGAAACTAATATTAATGGAGAAATCTCAGTGGCAGTCATCAACAAGTTTAAAATCTGTTGCTTCAGGTAATTTAACTATAAAGTTACAATAATCAATATTGTTGTCGCTATCTAAATATCTAGTATTTGTCATTCAACTAATCACATCCAATATTTCTAATGCTAAAGAATAATAAAAAAGAAATCGAAGAATTTATTTGTTTTGTAGTAAAATCTATTAATCCATTATATTTTGGTGTGAATGAAATATTTTGGTTACTTATTGAGGATGTTAAGATAATGTTTGTATCATCCAGTAGACAACATAAAGTTTTGTTTTTATTTTTAATTTTAAATTGTATTTAAACAGTTTATACATTTATATCATTTTAATAAACTATACCTCATGTGAGAACTGTTGATAGCTCTCTGTTAAAAATGAATATCATTAGCCATACTTCTTTTCAAATTCAAGTTCTCTACCATTTTGTTTTTCACAATTTTTAAAAACTACAAAAAGCCCAAAGTTTAAATAGGGGAATTTTTTATCTTGTACTTTTTAAACATTGCATTGTATTTTCCTTTGTTTATAAAGATGGATTGGTTCATCGTATGCTGGATGGACTTGGGAGCAACAAGTACCATGCAGTGGACTACAACAGCATGCGTGCAGCCATTTCTCAGAAACGTTTTGCCTCCATCAAAGCTTCAATGAAGCTGAATGAAATAGAGAAGTCATCTCAACAGCACAAAGAAAACAGTATTTTGAAACAACATCAACTTGTCTGGCAGAAAGAATTTATTCGACTTCAACACTTACGCAAAAAGGTGAACTTGTATTTGAATGCATCTTCTTTTTTTTTTAAGAAATATTTCTTAAATCCAAACAACTTTGACTTCAATTTGAAGCTCAATTAATTAGTATGCCTATTGTATTTTATTTTTTAAAAAATTATAAAAAACTTATTCTAGTACCATTTGTAAACTAATTGTTACAAATGAAGTAAAAGTTCTATAAAAATTTGATGGAACACAATATACTTATACTATGAGTTTTATGTCAGATAGAATACTGTTACGATCTCTCCTAATCAGGCCTTCTGCAAACACTGCTTAACAACACAACAGCACATCTAAAACATCAACTTGACAACAAGAGCTTCAAGTAACAAAGTGGTGGTTTAATTACAAATACATCGACAACCAATTCAACACAATTGGCTACATCAAATTCAAATGCTTTCTTGTACTAAACAGAACTGCCTAACTTAACATTACAAGTCTCTCTAGCTCGTACAGCTACATTCTCGAGGACTCCCAAGGTACCACACAGTCCTCACTGCTTTGCTGTCCTGGACTCAACTTTCCTTTTTAACACACTGTCTCTCGACCATGAAGGCTTTTGATCACATGACCACAACACAGATCATACTTGCGGTTATTAGCAGTACTGTCCCTTGTCTATCGACAGCCGTTGACCTGAGTGGTGTGTATCAGTATGCCGCACACACATTAACCCTTTCAGTCCGCCACTGGAGTTACAACAATACATATGTTTAGTTAGAGGTTGATAAGGATATTTTTATCTTGACATTAGTCATAGTTTCCCTACTGCCTAGCTCTGAATGGATCTGGCAGTACTTTATAGATAGTATAGTTACTTCCTAAATTTTGACCAGTCCTGACATGATTTGGTCATAAGTTTGAGATGATTTCCATACTATGCATTGATTCTAGAAAATCCTTTGCATATTTTATCATTATTTCCATTCATTTTTTCTCATTTTTACCTTCACCAGGCTACAGTATAACACTACATTACCAGTAAAAACATTACATTACCAGTAAAAACACTACATTCATGACATGTAGGACATAATCATCTTCTTTTTCGAAGTAACGTCTGTCGATATATAAGTACTCTGCTTGACTTTTATTTTACTACCTAGGTAATGGTGATCATGCTTGATATTTTATCTTCGTATGTGATCATTTTTAAAAGTTGTTGTTTTTTTAAACAGGCAGAAATTACAGTGGAGTCTCACATGAGGACAAACCTTAGCTCTGATATGTGTGGCCCTCTCTATAAAGAGATTGACTACTTTGATGGCAGCCTTGAGGCAGATTTTGAAGGTTTTAAGAAGAACACGGTTGAGCCAGTTTGGATGATGAGGTCTGTCTATTTATTAAGTTTAGCTTCTTATCTTATCTTATATTAGTTTTAGCTAGTTGGCTTAGTTCTATTCTTCTTTGTTGAATGTTCTATGACCTCATTCAGGTAGGGCAGCGTTTCTCAAACTTTTGACCTATGTGTACCCCTTTTATAACTTGTGTAATGCTGAGTACCCCCCCCCCCCCCCCTCAACCACACTTTAATTTATTAACAGAACATAATACATGGGTATTTAAAAAAATCAGCAAAGTTATTGAGGTGCACCGCATAGCCCTTTCAAAATCTTCCTTTACCCCTGGGAGTACTCATAACCCACTTTGAGAAACACTGAGCAAGGGTGGCATGAATTTTAAGTTATAATTTTTTTTTTTATTCGACTTTTATCATTGAAATTTAGTTTTTGTTTGTTTTTTTTTTTTGCATCTATTTAAACATGTGTGAAACCGAATTTTCACACGTTTTTTTGTTTTGTTTTTCTTGTCAAAGTAACTTATATCAACAGTGTTCTAAAGTTAGTGTTTTTATTTAAAAAAAACAACTATAAATAAAGGATGTCTGGTGAAAGTAAGTAAGTGACGTCTGGTGAAAGTAAATAAGTGACGTCTGGTGAAAGTAAATAAGTGATGTCTGGTGAAAGTAAGTAAGTGACGTCTGGTGAAAGTACATAAGGGATGTCTGGTGAAAGTACATAAGGGATGTCTGGTGAAAGTAAATAAGTGATATCTGGTGAAAGTAAATAAGTGACGTTGGGTGAAAGTAAATAAGTGACATCGGGTGAAAGTAAATAAGGGATGTCTGGTAAAAGTAAATAAGTGACGTCTGGTGAAAGTAAATAAGTGATGTCTGGTGAAAGTAAATAAGGGATGTCTGGTGAAAGTAAATAAGGGATGTCTGGTGAAAGTAAATAAGTGACGTCTGGTAAAAGTAAATAAGGGATGTCTGGTGAAAGTAAATAAGTGATGTCTGGTGAAAGTAAATAAGTGATTTCTGGTGAAAGTAAATAAGTGACGTTGGGTGAAAGTAAATAAGTGATGTCTGGTGAAAGTAAATAAGTGATGTCTGGTGAAAGTAAATAAGTGATTTCTGGTGAAAGTAAATAAGTGATTTCTGGTGAAAGTAAATAAGTGATTTCTGGTGAAAGTAAATAAGTGATTTCTGGTGAAAGTAAATAAGTGATGTCTGGTGAAAGTAAATAAGTGATGTCTGGTGAAAGTAAATAAGTGATTTCTGGTGAAAGTAAATAAGTGACGTCGGGTGAAAGTAAATAAGTGATGTCTGGTGAAAGTAAATAAGTGATGTCTGGTGAAAGTAAATAAGTGATTTCTGGTGAAAGTGTGATTGTTGTCATAGTAAAGGATGTTACAAGATGTTGGGGACATTTGGTTGCTATTAGGTTACGAAGTTTCTATGACCAGAATTGAATAAGGATGTCTTGTGGTCAGCACAATGACCAACCATCAATTTGACTTAAAACATCTTAAAATTCCAAATTTCACCAGTATTTAAACTCAAGACCTCTAGTTTGAAGGCCATGCACTTAACCATTCTGGAAGACGTCCCTTTTGTTAAATTCCATGGCCTATGATTGACATCCATCCCATGATGCATGCTGTCTGGCTCTTCGGACCCACAGGGCTTAATGAAATTGGAGTAGATCAATTAATTTTTTTCCTTCATGTAGCTTATGACACATGTGAGAAATTTGTGTCCAGCCAGGCTGATACAAGTTGGTCACTACTGCTATACAAACAATCCTTTAAAAAATTCTAATATCATTAGGCATAGAGGCCACAGAGGTTTATAATTTTTAGGCATAGAGGCCACAGAGGTTAATAATTTCTGTTTTTAGCGGCCCCCGTAAGGGGAAAAAGCCGCTATTAGGTTTGTGCAAAATGTCCGTCTGTCCGTCTGTCACACTCAGATCTCGAAAACTAAAAGAGATATGAAAAATATTATTTCATCATTAAATCCGGCTTGAAAAGTTTAGGTGCAACGGCTACTTTTGGTTTTCTAAAAGCAAACCGTTTAATTTATAAAATTAATTATGCAAGCGATTTTTTCATAAAAATACACCAATTCTAAAACAATTACGTAAATGTAAGGGAGGCAATGTTACAATATGGTAACAAAGATGGACAATTTTTGTGTATTTTCAGTATCACTAAGTCAAATATATTTTTAAAATGTACAGGAAATGTTTACAACAAATACAAATAATAGTTAAAGACGTTTTTTCTGGTCAACTAGCTGCTAAAATTAAAAGAAAACATTTCTGTTTGTTTATAAAGGCTAATAATGCACTTTGTATGTAAATATCACGCACATTTTTTTTAATGGACTTTTTATGCAGCGATTTTCGTGCAGTAGCGTAACGTCGCAACATGAACAGGTGCTAAACCAATTCCTTAAACTTTTTTTAAAAATCAGATTTTATTTATTTTTTGTTTAGTGCTTATTTTTGTGCGTTTTGTCTGTTGGTCGGTCTGTCCGTCACGATTAGATTTAAAAAACTAGAACTCTAAAAGCTATTGAAAATCTGATTTACCCTTTAATGTTCCTCCCATAACATCTCAATAGTTTTAAGTATCTAAAATTGATTGTTCCGGATTTTTTTGTGCAAAACTAATCAACGCCAACAAATGTTTGTTTGCTCTTCTAACTTATATTACATTCAATTTCCATGCTTAAACGTTGCAAAAACACATTATCAATAATATGTTGTTCCGTTTTTTATGTAAATAGCATATTAATGCTAAATCATAATCTCTATACTGACTTATATTTCATTAAGTGTAAAAATGTTCCGGATATTGTTTTATAAAACATGAATTATGCCTAATGATTGTTTGAAATCGCATAAGGCTTTTAAAAAAAGTAATTTACTAGAATTGATTACTGAAAATTACTTTTTAGACATTTAATTTTCTTGTAAAACATAACATAGAAGTTTTGTAATCGATAAAGAAAGTTCCGGATTTTGTTTCTTACAAATCGTCCCCAGAAATTTCCGAATTTATTTAAAAATCTACTAACGCCAAATAATTGTTTGAACTCCCTCTTCTAATTAATAAACAAATAATCTTCTCATTTACGAAATAATGTTTTTACGGATTTTTATGAAAAATATTTTAACTCACTACTCTCTTACAGTACATTTAACTTTCTACCTAAAACATTAAAAAATCTAATTATCGTTAATATTATGTTCCGATTTTTAAGGAAAACAGAATCCAAACACCAAAGTAACGTATGAAAATCTCTCCACGTGGCTGTAGTACATCTAATTTTTATACGAGACCATCCAAAAAATTTAATTAACGGTATTACATTTATCTGAAATTCTCTTTTTCTTTTACTATTTATACAAACATCCGGAACAATCTATTATATAAACTTTTCAATTGTGTTCATACCTAAAAATTATTGCGATGTTTTGAAACGTAAAATAAAGGTTAATCAATTTTTAATAACTTTTAGTTGTTTTTTTTATATCAAGATAACGGACAGACCGACTGACAGACAAAACGCAAAAACAATGTGGCTTTGATCCTTTTAAAATAAATTCTATTAGAACTCAGTGCACCAATGTCTTTGAACCCTCGTTAAATATCTCGTGTAAATATGGTATGGAACCGGTACTAGCCTATTGTGAGGTAATGGAATTTTTTTTCTTTGACGTCATATGAATGGACTCTTTAAATGTAATGTTAAAAGAACGCACTCGGTGCTGCACCAATGTCTATTAACCCTCGAAAAAATTGCTTGTATTAATGAAAACATATTTTAGTCTAACTAAGCCGTGTGACGTAGTGTTTTTTTTTTTCTTTGACGTCACATGGAATGAATTCTTTAAATGAAATGCTAAAAGAACGCACTCGGTGCACCAATGTCTATGAACACTCGAGAAATGGCTCGTGTTGATAAAGGTGATTTTTAGTCTAGCTAGGCCTTGTGACGTAGTGTTTTTTTTTTCTTTGACGTCATATGGAATGAATTCTTTAAATGAAATGCTAAAAGAACGCCCTCGGTGCACCAATGTCTATGAACACTCGATAAAAGGCTCGTAATGATGAAGGCGATTTTTATTCTAGCTAGGCCGTGTGACGTAGTGTTTTTTTTCCTTTGACGTCATATGGAATGAATTCTTTAAATGAAATGCTTAAAGAACGCACTCGGTGCTTCAAAGTCTATGAGCACTCGAAAAAATTGCTTGTATTAATGAAAACATATTTTAGTCTAACTAAGCCGTGTGACGTAGTGTTTTTTTTTTTCCTTTGACGTCACATGGAATGAATTCTTTAAATGAAATGCTAAAAGAACGCACTCGGTGCACCAATGTCTATGAACACTCGAGAAATGGCTCGTGTTGATAAAGGTGATTTTTAGTCTAGCTAGGCCTTGTGACGTAGTGTTTTTTTTTTCTTTGACGTCATATGGAATGAATTCTTTAAATGAAATGCTTAAAGAACGCACTCGGTGCACCAAAGTCTATGAACACTCGATAAATGGCTCTTATAGATGAAGGCGATTTTTAGTCTAGCTAGGCCGTGTGACGTAGTGTTTTTTTTTCCCTCTGACGTTATATGGAATTAATTCTTTAAATGAAATGAAAAAAGAACTCGGTATAGTAATGTTTATTAAGCCTCGTTATGTGACTCGCGTTTAAAAAAGGAATGATATCTTGATTTAAATCTAATCTAGATTTTTTAAACTAGATCTAGATTTTTATTACAGTATATCTAGATCTGGATTTATATTCTAATTAAAATTATTTTGGAGTCTAGATCTAGAATTTCTAGATCTAGTTTAGACTAAAATAGACTAGATTAAGATGTAGAATTTCAATTTCTAAACTTAAAGTGTAAAAAAAAAGTGTAGATTTTCATTTCCAAACGTTTTGATCAATATTGTAATGTTTTAATATACTAAAACTAATCTACTATTTTTTTTATTAAATTTAAATTTAAATTTACGGCAAATGAATCTTTGAAACATTATTACTTTTGACCATCGGATGGCTGCCTGGTCGTGCGGTTTGCGCGCTGGACTGTCGTTCAGATTTATGGATGGCCCAGGGTTCAAACCCTGCCCGCTCCCATCCCCCGTCGTCCTGCTGGAGGTTTGGACTAGGAAGTAATTATCTTCAACTCTGAAGGAACATCCGAAACGTGTAAAACATTTTACATCAAAATTAAATCACCTCTTGAATATTATTTGCGAATATGCAGATCCGACAGGGATCCGACTTCGACGGGGGCCGCCTCTGAGTTTGTGTAACACAAACTCTCTTTGTAATCTTGTTTTTTTTTGTTGTTGTTTTTTTTCAAATAATTTTTGTAAGAAGTGGCAGTTTTATCATCTTTTTAATACATGATTTTAATGTTGATTTATCTGAATGTAATATTTATTTTCATCCGTTATTTTACATACTCTCCTTAACAGCAGCTAAATTCACACACTCTTTAAATGACTGCCTTGTATTCGACCTGGACTGTCATTTAGTCGTCTCCTTGGTCCTATTTTTACCATCTGAGCTGTGAATGGACCTTGTTTTTAATGACTTAACTATATAAAATTTAGCTCTTGAGCTATGAAGGGTGAATAAACCTTGAGGGATTATGGGCACGACATGGCCTAAATTGTGCCAATGTGCTAAATATTCAAAATATCATGGTCCCAGGTTCATCCTCACTGCCTTCTCCTTTTTCCTGCGGGAGGTTTGACCTAGGACTCTGAAGGAACGTCCGAACCATGTAAAACATTTTTTTTTTAAATTGGACTTTGTGTTGTTCGTTTCAGAGATGATTTGAAATATTGGTTGAGTGAACATCGTGAGGAGCTCAAGTATGGCAACCCAGACATTATAGAGAAACACAGGGAGATAACCAAAACTATAGACAGTGTCAAAGGTCAACAGCAAAGTATTCAAGAGAAACTGCAATATGAAGAGGAATGTCTGGAGGCAGAGCTTCAATCAGGTTAGAGTTCTAAATCTTCACTTCAGTATCTACTTCTGTCAGGTTCCATTACTCTTTCACTTTAGTATTTACTTGTAATCTTTCCTTCCATCAGATTCCACTACTATTTTACTTAAGTTTTTATTTACATTTTTTTTTTTATTGTTTGAATTTCTAAGCTATTTTGTTTTTTTAATCTGTCCTTAAAGAGACCCTTGAAAGCATCTCTTTAATTAGCACCAAGTGAATACTGTCATTGTTTTTTAAATTTATTGTTTTATAATAGGATATGGTCTACGATGTTCTTTTAGAATTGAAGATTATTACATCCTAGATCAAACCTTCTGCAGGTCGACAGGAGATGGCAGCATGCTGGGTTCAAACTTAGTACACTGGAGGCGACAGTCCAGAGTGCTTACCACAAATCATTTTAACCATTGATGTTCTTTTATTTGGCATCACAAAAAATGACATTTCTTCAAACAAGAACCTTACATGTATCCATATGTTAAGGTTGTGGTTGGAATCAATTAACCAGGCATGTGATACCTTATTCATTAACCAGACATCTTTTATTTGTTTACTTCATTTACAGATTTGCTTTTAGAGTTGTGCCCTCCTGCTTTACAGAAACATGTGGCAGTCCATCCTGGCATTCCGCAAGAAGCCATGGAGCTTGAATGTCCTGACCCCAACTTGAAGTCGGATGTTTTACAAGAGTTTCTCATTATTGATGAAAGATACCAAACAATGATAGAGGAGCTGAAGAGGAAACATTCTTTCGCTATGAGGTATGTTTCTAAATGAACTTTGAACTGTGTGACTTGAAAAAGAAAGAAGTATTGGGCAGAGATTCTTATAACAACTGAGTAACAAGAAAAAAATTATTTTTTAAAAAAGAAAAAGCAAAGCTTATCGAAAGGGGAAGAACTCTGTCCTTAAACTATATCTACCAGTAAAGTACAAGTTATTTTCCTTACCAAACATTAACCGGTAATCAATTATTTAGTAATTAATTAATTTTATTTAAATAGAAGAAAGGGGGTTAAACCCTGTCATCTTGAGATATATGGCAGTAATTAGCTACTCATTCCCTTAGATAAGCTTTGTTTAAAAAAAAAATATTTTTTTTCATTTGCCTGTTCATATATATATTTTTTTTGCTTTATTTGTTTTACTTGTTTCAGATGTTCCTTCGGATTTGAAAATTTTTACATCCTATAATTTGAATATTATTACATCCTAGCCCTAACCACCTGGGGGGGGGGGGGGGGGCAAGGTTTGAACACAGGACCATCCAACAATAATCCTGAGCACATACCACACTACATGGCAGCCATCCCATTTTTGGTCTATATAAAAGACAACTTTAAGTTGTCACATAGACCATTCAACCAAAAAACTCTTTTTGTCTATATAAGAGACAACTTAAAGTCACATTGTTTAATAAAAATAAACCACTTCAGTATTAGACTTGGTTTCAGACTTTGACCTCTTGTTAGTTAGGGTCTTCCAAACATCTCATTTGTGCAGTGGTTGACCTTTGAACTGTTTCACAGGGACAGTGGCTGATGTTTATGTTTTCTTCTTGTGACAGTTCATCTTCTCTTTTTACCACCATCAAACCAAAATCTTAAACATGAGGAATTCTTTGTCGTTATTTAAGCACTGGATGTGTGGTGGCTGAGCTGTAAAGTGCTTGGCTTCTGATCCAGGGTTCCCGTGTTCAAACCCTGGTCAAGTCTGGGATTTTTAATTTTGAGATATTTGGGAACCTCTGAGTCCACTCAGCTCTAATGGGTACCTGATATTAGTTGGGGAAAGTAAAGGTGTTGTGCTGGCCACATGACACCATCACTAACCATGGGCCGCAGAAACAAATGACCTTTAAATCACAAAGTCTGAAAAGGGAACTGTATAATAATAAAAATAATTTTAAAATGTATTTTTTAAGTGCTGTATGTGATACATCTGACTTGTTCTGATTTGTTCAGCTCTGATGATGGCTGGGAGGAAGACGAGCATTTTAAGTTTGTGGCAGTCGTGGACCAGTACCCAAGAGAAATGATGAACCGCAGGAAACTTTTATTAGATCGACTTAAAAAACATTTACCAACAAAGTCATTTGCAGAGCTGGTAAATAAAATTAATGTAAAAAAAAACCCTCACATTTTAAATATCATTAATGTCTTACAATATCATATTTTTTATTTATTTTTATTTCATTCAGGCCTACCATTTCCATAAGTATATTAATTTCCATAAGTATATTAATTAAAAAATGACTTGCCTGGTATAAACTGTCTGGCTTATTGATTAAATAGAACAAAGTGTGTGTGCCTGCTTTGCTCTCAGTTGAATGAATAATGAAGGTCAACCTTCTTCAAATATTTTTTTTTTTATGGCTTATATTAGTTTTCTTTCCTAAGATTAGTTGCATGACATAAACTGCTGGTACAAAGCTGTCTTTGGTCTGTATTTTCTAGGAGCAAACTAAAAGTCTGGGTTATTGTCTGATGAGTTATTGTTTTTTTTTACATTTATTATAGAACTTGCAATCTCTGACTACAGATGATTTAAAACTGATCTGTTTTAAAACCAATGGTTAATGAGGTTGTCATATGACCTTTATTGCCCCAACATATTTCAGATACCCATTAGAGTTGGGTGGACTCAAGGACATCCTAAAAAATTCTGAAGTTCAGAATCTCACTGTTCACCAGGATTTGAACTTCCGAACTCTTGTTTCTAAAGCCATTTGACATACCACTTGGTCACCATGCCCTATATATATATATGTGGTGGGCACGGCACAGAAAAACTAAAATGGCGAAGGCAACTCAATGGCCGATTTAGATCCGCTTATTATAAACTAAAGACCTGCCAAAGGCAAACATAAAACTACATATGGGCATAAACTAAACATAACAGGTCTAAATGGTTAGACCAACTTGTACACACAACATCAAAGCCAAAATATTAGATATAAGCAAAACAAAATCTTATACTGTAAACCAAAAATCTCTTATAAGAGCATAAGAGAGATATTGAACACCAGAAACATACAAATTAATGACAAAATAGTTCTCTAGATACTGGCTTTTAAGAATCAGTGTATAGATTTGTCCTATGTGATTGTTATAGTTTTTTGTATGGAAAGGAGACGAGCAAAACTCTTAAAACAATGTATGTTTGTTGTATGTAGAACATCAATGAATCTCATTCACCAATCGTAAACAAACAACATATAGCCATGTGATTCTCTATATCTTCTATACAAATTATGTAATCCATAAAGGCTGTCACGTGATATGTATTTTTCATTGTTTTATGAATATAATGGCGTGGCTAAATGTGTTTATTTACGATTGGTGAATGAGGTCCATTGCACAAGATGCCATCTAGGGGGAAAAGGTCATGTGAATATCGGGGTGGCTGGTGTGGTCTGAACAAGTATCCACCCCACTACATATATATATACTTACTCTCAAAGGATTTAATTTGTTTAAGAAATTCAATAACATACCAGTAAATAAAAATAGTTTGTCAAAATCTTTATATTTTTTGTATCAATATGATATTATGCCAGAAAGGTTTAAAATATGAACTAACATGAAATTCTTTGTGGACAGTCACGTCATGAAGATTGGTGGACAGACTGCAAGTATTTCCATGAGAGGCTGAAGGTCGCTTACTTTGAGTGGGCTCGAGACAGGCGAGAACTTTTACACAAAGCTCAAATGACCTTTGCTGAAGTCGCTGTAGCGCAAGAACTCGAGGAAGTCCGCAATGAATACCATCATCGTCAGAAACAGTTTTGTCAAATATTATATGAGAAAGTAAGTCAATGCATAAATGTTCTTGTCATTTACCAACATAAATGTCCTAGTCATTTACCGACATAAATGTTTTTGTCATTTACCAACATAAATGTTCTTGTCATTTACCGACATAAATGTCCTTGTCATTTGCCGACGTAAATGTCCTTGCCATTTGCCGACGTAAATGTCCTTGTCATTTGCCGGCGTAAATACCCTTGTCATTTACCGGCGTAAATGCCCTTGTCATTTGCCGGCGTAAATGCCCTTGTCATTTGCCGGCGTAAATGTCCTTGTCATTTGCCGGCGTAAATGCCCTTGTCATTTACCGCGTAAATGCCCCTGTCATTTACCGGCGTAAATGTCCTTGTCATTTGCCAGCGTAAATGTCCTTGTCATTTACCAGCGTAAATGTCCTTGTCATTTACCAACATAAATGTTCTTGTCATTTACCAGTGTAAATGTCCTTGTCATTTACCAACATAAATGTTCTTGTCATTTACCAGCATAAATGTCCTTGTCATTTACCAGCATAAATGTTCTTGTCATTTACCAGCGTAAATGTCCTTGTCATTTACCAACATAAATGTTCTTGTCATTTACCAGCGTAAATGTCCTTGTCATTTACCAGCATAAATGTTCTTGTCATTTACCAGCGTAAATGTCCTTGTCATTTACCAACATAAATGTTCTTGTCATTTACCAGCGTAAATGTCCTTGTCATTTACCAACATAAATGTTTTTGTCATTTACCAACGAAAATGTTTTTGTCATTTACCAACGAAAATGTTTTTGTCATTTTCTAATGTGTATCTTATCTACATACATAATTTCCTCTCCCACAAAGAGCAATCTAAAATATTTCAACTAAGAACTGGAGACACACCTTTAAATTACCACCTTAACAAAATAGAGCCCATACATACACCTGCCCCTTTGTAGTCACTGCGGCCACACTTATGAAACCATGAGTCATATCCTCTTTGAATGCCCCCATCTTAATCCACCTTAGGCAGACCCTACTATCACTACTGCCAACACTCTGTATGCTGAACAACTAAAGAGAACAGCGCACTATTTTTCCTTGGTACACTCATCAAGAAGGTGATTTCTAGTCACACGCCAACACATATTTCTTGTCATATTGAAGGCTGCATGGTTATGAGGTGCGCCACACTATTGTTTGATCTTCTCAATGCACACACACCTTCCCTAGGCTACCCACACTACAACAAGCGTGGCAAAGAAATAGAGGATGTAACAAATGCCTCTAACCTACACCTTCTGCAAAACAAAACTACACCTCCAACTTTCCTCCACAGAGCACACAACACAACTAGCAGACCTGACCTAACTTTTATCTCTACAGACATTACCGATTCTTCTAAAATAACAGTACTTGAAGACATAGGTAGTGACCACAGGCCTATACTCCTCAATATTGGAACGCCAGGTAGATACCAGTCCAACAAAACAACTAGATGGAACTATAAAAAAGCTAACTGGGCAGCTTTTTCACAAGAAACAGACACAAGACTATCAAGCGTAATTGAGACAGACATCAATTCAACCTACACAACTATAGTCTCCAACATCTTACAAGCAGCAAAAAAATACATCCCTCGAGGCCAAGTTAAGAAATACAAACCTTTTTGGACACCTGAATTAGATAAATTAGTAAAAGAAAGAAACATGGCCAGGAAGACTATAGAAAAAAATCCTACTAGAGAGAACAAGACAACGTACAACAAATTGACAGGGCTTATAAGATACAAAATTAAAACAGAAAAAAAGAAAAAGTGGACCACAACATGCGAACAACTAGATCTAAACAAGGATGGTCGAAAGGCCTGGACCCTTCTGCACCGGCTAGCAGGAAAGAAACAAATAACAAACCCCCAACCTATAAAAGACACTGACGACATAATAACAGAAAACCTTAAAAAGGCTGAAACCTTCAATAAATATTTTGCCAGCATTAACAAGTCAAAGCCAAGAAAACAATTGGACCAGGCCTTCAGTAATATCTTAAAGAAAGAAGAAAAAGCTCCAACAGTCAACTGTCAGATCTTTGACACTCCCTTCACTCTACATGAGCTCAATACTGCCCTAAAAAGCCTCAAGTCAAGAAAATCCCCTGGACCCGATAAAATAACAAATGAAATGATTCGGGGACTAGGACCACAGGCCCAAAACTGTATACTTAACTTTATCAACCATACATGGAAAACTGGAGACATACCACAGGAATGGAGAACCGCAAACATAATACCCATCTTAAAGAAAAATAAACCACCTGGAGACCCAAAAAGTTATAGACCAATCTCTCTAACATCCAACATTGGCAAAATGGCAGAAAAAATGATCAATAACCGACTTTATTGGTGGCTAGAAAGTACTTGCTCACTCCACAATGCACAAGCTGGCTTCAGGAAAGCAAGTAGAACAGAAGACCACCTCTTTCGTTTTATCCAGGACACAGTAGAAGGGTTTCATGAAAACAAGCACACTACAGCAGTATTTATAGATTTGCAGCAAGCCTATGACAGAGTGTGGAGAAAAGGTCTATTTTTGAAGATGAAAAAAATGGGCATCCATGGAAAAATGTACAGCTGGATCAGAGCATTCTTAAAAAACAGAACCATCCAAACCCGATTCGAAGGTGCCATCTCTAGTCAAAAAAGTTTGGAAGAAGGACTACCACAAGGTTCAGCCCTTAGCTGCACTCTCTTTCTAATCTTCATGAATGACCTCCCGGACCTCTTTTCGGTCAATAAGGCACTTTATGCAGACGACCTTTTAATTTGGACTACAGAGAAATATCCAGTGCTGACTAGATCCAAACTAAATAGAGCCCTCACAACTATCTCCACATATTCAAAATTATGGAAAATGGAAATAAACAAAGAAAAGTCAGTTTATTCAATCTTTAGCCACAGCAACAAAACAGCAAAAAGAAACTACATCCTAAAAATAGACTCTCAGCCAATAAATAAAGAAGAAAATCCAACATATCTTGGTGTAAAACTAGACCAAAGACTGTCTCTAAAACACTTTATGGCAGATTTAAAAGAAAAGGCATCACAAAGATTAAACATAATAAAACACCTAGCAGGAACATCCTGGGGAGCTGAAAAGAAAACCTTAAGACAGTTATACACTGGATATGTCAGATCTGTAATGGATAACTGTCTCTCCATACAAGTAGCTGCCAACAAAACCTATCAATCATCATTAGATACAATCCAAAACCAAGCCTTGCGGTTAATTAGTGGAGGTATGAGAACTACTCCCACAGCAGCCTGTGAAATAGACTCCAATATTGAACCTCTTAAGTTAAGGCGCAACAGAGCAGCATTAGAAGCTATTGAGAGATACAGAAGGTTGGAGGACGATCATCCAAATAAATTACTAACACAGAGAAATAGGAAAAACAACCAAAAAAAGCAAAGGACTCTGATCCAACTTACTGACGAACTAGCCCTAAAACACCACCTACCCAATAACAGAGAAAAAATTACCAGGTTTTCAAACATTACACCCGGACTAAACTACAAACAACCAACCATCAAAACACATTTACTAAATAACACCTTAACAAAAGAATCAAATCCACTGGAGCTCAAAGTAGGCACGCTTGAAACAATCGAAAGCTATCCAAAAACAGCCATCCATATTTATACAGACGGATCGGCTTTCAAAGCTACCATCAATGCTGGTCTTGGTGCCTTCCTGGTCTTCCCTAATAATAAACACTTTGAGATAAGCGCACCCTGTGGTGATTACTGCTCAAACTTCCAAGCCGAAATTGAGGCAATTACCATAGCACTCCAGACAGTAGAAAACAAATTATATGAAGGAGTGCAACCACCATCAGATATTGTTGTCTTTACAGACTCCCAATCTACTCTGGAAGCACTTAACAGCAGCACCTCAAACAGCCCAAGAGAGTTGACAACACTCAGTGTGATAATCCACCAGATGATATCAAAATTAAATATCAATATTACACTACAGTGGATCCCTGGACACATTGGCATCATGGGAAATGAAAAGGCAGATAAGCTATCAAAGGCAGGTTCAACTATGGAACAACCAGATAGACCTGTTAACTACCTCACCCTAAGGTCAATGTTAGTCAACAATCACAAAGAGGAGTGGCTCAACCAATGGGCATCAGGAAACACAGGCAGAGCCATGTACAGAGAAATGACTACGCCTAACAAACTGGACAGTATTAACTTCCTCCCCCGCAAAGAACAATCTACAATCTTCCAACTAAGAACAGGACACACACCACTATTAAATTACCACCTGAACAAAATAAACTCCACACAACTACCCCTTTGCAGACACTGCACCCACCCCTCTGAAACCGTAAACCATATCCTCTTTGAATGCCCCTCCCTAATCCACCTTAGGCAGACCCTACTTCCATTACAGCCCAACATAACCAACACCCTGTACGGCAGTGCTGAACAACTGAAGAAAACAGCACACTTTTTTTCCTTGGCACAATCTGCAAAAGAGCTCACAGCTCAGCAGCAATAAAGCTGGCTAGAAGAAGAAGAAGAAGAAGATCTTCTCAATTCTCTCAGGCTCATACCTTGCCCACTGCCATCCTGGGGGAGGTTTAGCTCATACTTTGCCCACTGCCATCCTGGGGGAGGTTTAGCTCATACTTTGCCCACTGCCATCCTGGGGGAGGTTTAGCTCATACTTTGCCCACTGCCATCCTGGGGGAGGTTTAGCTCATACTTTGCCCACTGCCATCCTGGGGGAGGTTTAGCTCATACTTTGCCCACTCCTGGGGGGTGGTTCTGGCTAAGATGTAGATTATTTTCAACTCTGAAATAAACTCCAAAATATTTAAAACATTTACAAACAAACAAATTCCCAGAAAACAAACCTATAGTCTGTTCTACCTTTCTTTCTTTTACCTGGTACTGTTCTTGGCATAAAAGTCTTGAGGTGCGGTTGCTGAGTAGTAAAGCACTTGGCTTCTGAACAGGGGGTCCTGGGGTTCAAATCCTTGGGCAGATTTTTAATTTTGGGATATTTGGGAACCTCTGAGTCCACCCAGCTTTAATGGATACCTCGACTAATTGCCTTGACTTGATTAATTGGGTAAAAAGTAGAGGCAGTTGGTCATTGTGCTGGCCACATGACACCCTCATTACCCATGGCCCACAGAAATAATTGACCTTTTACATCATCTGCCCTATAGATTGCAAGGTCTAAAAGGGGTACCTTTACATTGAACATAATGCTAGGATCTATCTATCTATCCTCAGGTGAAAGAGTGGAGAGAGAGAAAGATGGAAATGATGCACTTAGAAGCTCAGTTAAATGAAGAGAGACAGAGGCAGGCGTTAGAACAAAGACTGCAGGAAGAAGAGAGTGAGAAGAGAAGGAGGAATAAAGAAAAAGAAAATGTAAATACCAAAAAATTATTTTTTTTCCAAACATTTTTAGTGCTGATACCGAAAAGTTTTTAAATTTTAAAACTTTTAGAAGTAGGACAGTTTACTTGTTACAAAGCTTGAAGCTAGTTTTGTTTGTTTTTTTGAACAGATTCAACGCTATCATTTTGAGCAAGAAAAACAGAGAAGAGATACAGAAGCTGCTGCAGAGCAAAGACTTCAAGAACTCAAAGAGTTGATGGAAAAACAAGCTGTCTATGACAGAGAGAGAATTAAGTACAGGTCAGTGAAATGATTTGTTTTTAAGTTATAAATCTTGTATTTTAACATATTGTTAATTTATTAGTAGTTAAAAGTTAGGCAATCAATCACTGATTACCGGCACCTATTTTTTTTGTTTACAAAAAAAAGGCACTGTATAAATCTGATTCTTCGCTGAAATTGCCTTAACTGTTTGTCTATGAACATTTTGCTTTAGTCAATTATCAATGAACTGAAACTATAGTGTACCAAGTGTTGGTGAATTTATTCAGTGAGCCAAGTCTTTACTATTTGTTGGTGAACCAATCATTTACTGGACCATATATTGAGTCACAAAATCATTGAACTTGTGGAACTGCCCTGTGCTGACGAAAGTTACCATCTTCTTTCTTTCAGTTACACTCTGAAATTTTCCTTGAAATTTTCCTTGACTAAATGCCGATTGCCTCTTTTATTATGTTGTTTATATCAACACACTCCATCTATCTTTATATCTATTCAAAATCTTTTACTCAGTATTTTTCCCACTTCCCATTCCAGGTCAAGTTGACCATTATACATTGTCGATGACATTTAACGAATCAATAAAAAAAAATTAACAAATTAGTCAATCAATTAATTGTAATCATAATTAATTACTTTTTTATATGTAAACTTATAATGGACTGCTAAAACTTTCCATTTTTATAAGTACTTGAATAGCTCAGTGGCAAAAAAGATTGGCCTCTCATCATGGAGTTCCAGCTTGATCAGACCTTTTTTTTTCAATTGCTTTTAAAAGGACAGCATGAAAATTTTCACCAAATACCCACAGACAGACACACACACACACACAAATGTGATTGGACCATTGTACACTGATTCAAAATAATTGATGCAATTTCATTCATATAAGCAAGGGTTGTTTTTTTTATAGTATTTTAAAAAATATTTAACAAGTTTTTATTATGATTATACAAGCCGTTGTCAGTCTCAGTGCTAAATCTAATTATATTCCAGTACTTTTTTTTTCTACAAATGCCACCATAATCAAATCTGGCAACTTCAGTTTGAAAAATGTCTTCTAGTCATAAATAGTCCTAATGTTTAAATAGGCATTCAGATGAAGCCTGCTAAGTCACAACATTTAAAAATATGTTTCAGCCCTCTCTGAAAACAAAACTATGCTAAGATAAAAAGAACAGTCGATTGTGAACATTATTTTTAATTGAAAAGCTGACTATCTATAGCAGACGTGAGCTATTGTACTTGTTGTTTGATCAGCTGGTGACTGACAAGCAGACGTGAGCTATTGTACTTGTTGTTTGATCAGCTGGTGACTGACAAGCAGACGTGAGCTATTGTACTTGTTGTTTGATCAGCTGGTGACTGACAAGCAGACGTGAGCTATTGTACTTATTGTTTGATGAGCTGGTGACTGACAAGCAGACGTAAACTTATAATTCACCTCTTTGCTTTTTTTATCTAATAAATGCTGGACCCATCCAAGCACGAAATTGACTACAGGCTGGCAGATCAAAGAAAACTTCAAAAGTTTGAATTTAAAATTGTAGCCTCCCTTTGCTAGCTACTCATAATAAAAGCATTGTTTCATTGCAGTAAAGTAGCTTGTTCTCAAAATGGTAGATTACTTACAGCATGTATACAAGATTTATGAACAAAAACAACTAGGGAAAAAATAGAGCATTCTTCAATAAATTAATTATATTGATATCAATTTTTTACCAAATATGTTTACTCTGGGTATAAATTATTAGTCAGTGTTTATTTGAGATTGAATGTATTTCTTCTTTTAGAGAAGAACAAATCAGCGAAAAACTGGAAGAAAGAAAACAGAAAGAAATAGAGAAAGTCAAAGAAGAAGAAGAAATGCAAGCTAGGCTTGAGGCTCTAAGATCCAAGGTGAGATTTATTTTATTTCTATCTTTTAGGAGATTTATTGAGATGTTACAGAAAGATCCCAGATATCACCTACAAAGACTGCATCACAAATGAAGAGATTAGAGACAGGATTAGTACAGAGATTGGATCTCATGATGGCCTACTGTCAAAAAAACGCAAAATAATATTCTATGGCCATATGACAAGGTCCTCATGGCCCGCCAAGACCTTCCATCAGGGAACAGTACCAGGAAAAAGAAGAAGAGGCAGACAGAGAAAGCAATGGGAGACGACATAAAGGAATGGATGGGTCTGTCATTGAGGGAGATTCTGTCCAAAGCAAAAGATAGGAATGGAAAAGGATGGTCAACAGATCTTGTGTGGTGCCCCAACGGTCCAACAGGTGAAGGTGAGATGTTTTATAAGTTTCAGACATTCTTTCAGACATGATGACTGTTAGACCACAGCCCAAATTTCTTGCATTGGATTGCAGTTGGTGGGTTTTGAAATAGGGACCACCGTGACAACACTGGGATTCACATATCAAGCAATTATGTAGCCTTCAAATAGTCCACACATTAACTTTTGATATTGATTTCATATTGCACCTAATGAAATATCTGTATCAACAGGTCAGAGTTATTGCAGAGAGTGATCCCCTTCGAGCTCTTCAAGGCACAAAGGTTAGTTTTATAATAAGATCAGTCTCTATGGAATCTTGATTGGCTGTACGTGTACATTGGTTTGTATATTGGTTGTACACATTAAATCTTTAATTAAAACCTTTTGTGCTTTTATTAGCATCACGAATAGATAATAAAAAAAATATTTCACTTTTAACTTGTGAAAAAAAGCTTTAACAAGTTTATGAAAACTAAAACAATGAAGGCTCCCTAATGGTCAACTTTAATCCTTTGCTGCCTATGATTTAATTTTAGGAACTTGTAGATCATTATTAAACTCCATGTGAGTGAGAGCTTGAGCGGTTCAGATCCTCTCTTCCAAAAGTCCTGAACAAAAAACCCGCAGTTATGTCTCCATACAAGTCAAGAACATGTGACTTAATATGACTGAATGACACTCCTATGACTTTGATCCACCCAGGATAATGTCAGGGCTATTTATACCATTTGCTCTAAGGCAGGGGTTCTCAACCTGTGGGTCGATTGACGATTTGCCAGGGGTCGCCAAAGACCATCAAAAATAAGGATTGTTATTGTCTATTCTTCTATTGCTGTATGTGTCTATGAGGGGGGGGGGGCACGGCAGAGTGGGAGATTGTAAAAAGGGGTCACCAATCTTAAAAGGTTAAGAACCGCTGCTCTAAGGGTCAATCCAATGCTCCTCTCCCCTTGAGGAACCCATAACTATGTCCAGATAGTGTTATGGAATAGTAGAACCCAAAAAGAAAAAGAAAGATTTCTAGTTTTTACTTAGTACTTTTGTTTTTAACATTGATTTCAAAGCCTCACTTCATACTGTAATGGTTTTAAAAAACTCTTTTATGTTATTCTCTTAGTTTCAGCCCATTATTGTGCTGCCACATCTCATTAAATGTTCTATATTCATTTTTCCAAAATCTATTTTACATTTATGTTTGAGTTGAATACTCAGATTAAGACTTTAATCTCTAGTATACACAAAGGTATTATGGGCTGTTGCTCAATTTTTTGTTTTATTTTTAAACATTTGTTTACCCAAGCAGCCAACAAGCTGATGTTCAAATAATTTATTTTTTTTACTTGATACAATTTCTTTAACTTTTTAATTATTTAGAGTTAGGGTTAACCACTTTTGCAGAAGTGAATGTGTTTCATTTTTTGGCACCTTCTGAATTTAGTCAAAGCATAGGAAAACTTCCTATGTACTTGCATGAACACTAGCATGATGATATCAATATTTAAGTTTAGATGAGTCTTATATATTTGTGGCTAGATGAGTCCTATATGTTTGTGACTAGATAAGTCCTAAACATTTGTATTTCTGCTCCTTATAATTGACTTTGTCCTCTAATTGGTGACCAGGCCTGGGAAGCTCATCTCAAGCAAGAAGAGTTCCACGAGTCAGCCATGTTAGAACCTTTGTTCAAAGTGAACAGCTACACATCGAAGCAGGTTTGTAAGAAGTCTGTTCATGTGTCAATCTTTGTGTGTCCAACAAACAAACCACTGAGACAAACAAATCAGCCACTCTGTCAAACAAACAGACTGAGACCACTAATTTCATAAAGTGTTTAGGTGTCCAATGTCTAAAGCTCTGTTAAAATACTTCACATCCTTGCAGTACCCTTGGTTTCCCTATGGGGCCCTATGTTTACTTCACATCCTTATGGTGCCCTATGCTAACTTTACATCCTTATGGGGCCTTCTGTTAACCTCACATCCCTATGGTGGGATTATTGGTGCCCTATGTTAACTTTACATCCTTATGGGGCCTTCTGTTAACCAAACATCACTATGGTGCCCTATGTTAACTTTACATCCTTATGGGGCCTTCTGTTAACCAAACATCCCTATGGTGCCCTATGTTAACTTTACATCCTTATGGGGCCTTCCTTTAACCTCACATCCCTATGGTGCCCTATGTTAACTTTACATCCTTATGGGGCCTTCCTTTAACCTCACATCCCTATGGTGCCCTATGTTAACTTTACATCCTTATGGGGCCTTCCTTTAACTTCCCATCCCTATGGTGCCCTATGTTAACTTTACATCCTTATGGGGCCTTTCTTTAACCTCACATCCCTATGGTGCGCCATGTTAACTTTTCATCCTTATGGGGCCTTATGTTTACTTCACATCCCTATGGTTCCCTCTCTTATGTGGAACGACAGAAGTTTGCCCGACACAAAGATATTACAAAAACCCTAACCACCAGTTGATCAGACCAGCTGCTTATTGGACCAAATCCTAAAGTACTGAAACATATCCTGTTGTACAATTATATCTGGTTAATTATAACAGAAGGTTGTTATTAGGACATTGTCTGAGTTATTAGGACCAAAACAACTGCATCCTGACATTGTCTGAGTTATTAGGACCAAAACAACTGCATCCTGAGATTGTCTGATTAACCTGATTTGACAATATAATATTTAATTCTCAAATGCTAAGTGAAAATCCCTAAGCTCAGATTTGTCAAAGAAAAAGTTCCCCTTTTAGACCACGGTTAATGAGGATGTTGTGGCCAGCATAAAACAACCTACCACCTTTACTTTTCTCCAATTAGTGTCAGGTACCCATTAGATCTGGGTGAACTCAGAGGCGCTGAAATTAAAAATCCCAGTCTTCACCGGGATTCGAACCTTGGACCCCGGTTCGGAATCCAAGCACTTTACTGCTCAGCCACTGTGCCTCCCTGTCAAAGAATGAAAATTAACTAACAGCATGAATCATAAATGACGAATAAATGTCATTCGACATCTAGCAATGTTAAGTGACATTAAACTAATATTACATCGGCTACATAAATAATTTTTTAAAAAAGTTATGTTGTTTTTATTTGTCTTACTTTTGTATAGATAACATCAGACCACAGAATTCGACTTGAGCAGAAGTTACGAGAAGCTGGTTTACATAATACCGAGTATGCTCGTTCGATGATAAGAAAGGCAACTCCTCCACTGAAGCCTCGCAAAGATCTCTTTCACACATTTAAATTTCAAGATGATCCATGAGTGTGGAGCTATTGTGTGTGTGTGTGTGTGTGTTCCATTGAGAGTGTTCAGGTGTTCAATTAGGTTGTGTGTATCTGTGTTCTAAGAGTGCACACTTCTGTTTTAAAGTGAAATGTGCACTCGCCGAGGCTAATTTTATAATAACTCTAAGATATAAACAAGTAATGTGAAATAAAGACATTGTCAATACTGGATGTGAGAATAAAATTCATACAATATTAGAAAAAAAGAATATGTCCTTTTGATCTCATGTTTGTCAAGAAGACTTTAAAATTGTCATATACATGCAAACTATTTCATATGGACATGGGTCCAATAGACATATGTCCTGTGTCCTATAGTCAGACAATGTGTCTTATAGACATTTGTCCCATATGCCAGGACAAATTTGTACAAACACTCCTTCTTCCCTAGTGCTATTAGAGCATGGAATGGGTTGCCTGAGCTAGCCAGGAAAACCAGTGACTTGGCAGAATTTAAGTCATTGGTTAATATGCATGACTGAATGCATGACGCGTAGGACGTAATCATCTTCTTTTTTGAAGTAACGTCTGTATTATATAAGATAAGATAAGTGTGCTATAGACAATAGACATGTATCCAATAGACAAACATATTTCCTGTGTCCTATAGGTACATGTCTAGTAGATATATGTCCTGTGTCCTGGGCATATGTTCTGAGTATCTCAAATAGTAAAAGGCTAAATATTTTGATTTATCAGCTGACATTTGAGAATTGGGGGGGGGGGGGGAGGGGCTGCATGATGAAAATGACTTAAAGCTGTATCCAATGGCTGAACAAAGTCCAGACAACTGGGTCTGGTTTGGGGTGCACTGGATGACCTCTACATGCCCCACAGTGGTCTGAGCATTCTATTTGCTAGCCGTGGCTTGGTAGCCCAGATAGTCAATAATGGCGACTTGTGCTGCCATGCAGGACTTCATCTGGACTTCGCATGCTGGTTGATAGACTGAGACTACACTTTTAAACAATAGCCCCAGTTCAAACCCTGCTGTTACTGTATACAAACATTTGCTGTTTCCATCTTCCTTATTATTTACAATGAAATACAATTTCAAATAAAGTCAAAATTGTGTTGCATTTTTACTTGCTACGATTTTATTTTATTGAGAGCGCTGCATTGTCTCCACAATCATCTGACGTATGGGTTTTGAAAATGCCGTTACTCTAGTTCAATCGCCACTAGTACACAATGAAATGACACAGTGTTGGATATAACATTCTGGAGTTTAATACTTTCAAACTTACACAGGTAACAGTTAAATGTGAGGATGCAGCCTGTATACAATGTAGATACAGGAACAATAGTAATACTAACCAGTCTTGTAAGACTACCATAACTAGCTACCGACTAACTTGGTTAGCCTCTAATCCTTAAGTATTGCCTTCTCAAGAATATTCAAGACCATCTGTCGTTTTGTCATACTCTCTAACAACCTTCACCTTGACTTTCCTTTCATGTATGCTCAAATAACTCGCTGCCTGGTCGAGCGGTATGCGTGCTGGACAGTCGTTCGCTTGTCTCGATGGTCCAGAGTTCATACCCTGCCCGCTGCCATCTCCGTCGTCTTGCGGGAGTTTGGACTAAGGATTATCTTTTACTCTGAAGGAATATCAGAGACATGTAAAACATTTTACTAACATTTTTTTTTCCTTAGAAGATTCTGCCTATCATTTATCCCGCGCTTTTGTGATGTGATAGAAAGTACAGTTAACCTTTCACTGATTATGCGCCGTCATACACCTGTGACCAGCCTTGACCTCTGGTTCAGCCTACACTATGTCGTATGACAAGACTTAAAATGTAAAGTCTTAAGTCCCCAAATGCAAATGACAGCAATGAATAAAACAGCAGAAATGAGCTTAATGCGTTGACATTTTCCTGGCATACTTAATCATAGAATTCATTTCTGCTTAGAATCTCAAAACTTTCAGACAAACGATAAGTTCAAGGCCACATAGCAAGGTCAAGCTTTGAGTTTATGTTTAGTAACTTCAGTAGGACCTCTACTATCATATAATGCATTCATCTTCACCTATACTTTAGTTTGTTGGACCGTTGAGGCACCAGACAAAATCTGTTGACAGTCTTTCTCCATTCCTCTCTGACTTTTGCCTTGTTTAAAGTGACTTTCAACGGCAGGTCGTATATTCTTTTATGTTCCCATCGCTTTCTCTGTCTGCCTCTTCTTCTTTTACCTGGTACTGTTCCATGAAGGAAGGTCTCTTGAAAACCTTGTGATACAGCCATAAAATGCATTGCAGTATATTAAATACTCTATAAAATATGGTTGAAAACATTGGGATATTTCTTTTCATCTTATTTGAGCTATTGTGCCCCACATCAAGCTTAAACTGTCACACTATATATAGATTTTAAAAGAACAGATTTATATAGGTAAGGTTACCAGACACAAGAACACCCAAAGGAGGCACACAAAAATAAAAAAGAAGTCAAAGTGAACTTAAAAAACAAGATCTAGGATTACAATGTGTTTAATGAAACATTTCAGCCATCAAAGGCTGTAGAACTTAATTAAAATTGTAATTCTTAGACACATGGTTTCCGAGACCACTAGTCATAGAAGGCCTACACACTGATCTGCAAGGTCACAACGTGTGGGCAGTTTAGACCAATAGGTCGTCACGGGTGTGTACGACGTGATATCGAGCTATTGGTCTAAACTGCCCACACGTTGTGACGTTCTAGATCAGTGTTTAGGCCTTCTATAAACGAGTGGTCTTGTCTTTTCCCAATAGCACATCATTAGCGCAAATAGACCTCTTTAGTCACACAAGAAGTTGCAAAGAGAAAAGATCGTCTCTCGAATTTTCTGCTGATGTGGTACCGCCCTCTGACAGGCAACGAGAATCTTCTTAGGAATGTGAAGGGTCTTGAAGGTATCTATAAGTCAGTTGTTATTATCCCTTCCCTATGTGCTATATTTTTTTTTTTAGATAGCTTCCATAAACGCTTACTCTCCAAACCATTATAACACAGGATTTATATAGGCCTACATTTTAACTAAGCTACAAATAGATCTTTATACTTGTAATGAAAATAATGGCATTAAAAAATGTAGTCCTAATGTTAAAAATGGCATCTGCCTAGACTCAAGCACTTAAAATTATTGATACTTTCTTAGACGGTCGATGCTCCCCGATACTGGGTCTTCTTTTATTGACTGCGTCACTCAATGGCTTGCAATCGTCATTCAATACTTGTATTCATGCGTCCCTTGTTTTTTTTTGTTTTTAAAGAAATTCACTCACCAGCTGAAGACATTCATGTTTATTAAGCTGATGGGAAGTGGATGGAAGTGGGGTTCAACTAACGCAGTGGTTCTCAATCATTTGTAGTTAGAGCGATTCTTATCTACCTAATCCGTTGCTGTTGCACTGACCTATCCCGAATTTGTCAAATACTCCTTTCCAGATGTGAAAACTGGTGCACAGGTTGCTGAGGAAAAGAAAACAGCGCTGGCAGAAGAAAAACGCCAGAGAAGAAAAGCAAGGCCAAGGACACTAGCTGCAGCTGAAATAACCTGCTCAGTGTGCAGCCGAACATTCCGGACTCACATAGGTCTCACCAGCCACATGAGGAGGGATAAAACCCCAGTGCAAAGTCCTCAGCCCCCTGGATGACAAAGTGGTCATCATCGAACCACGATAGACGAACTATATATCTATCTAATAAGTTCCAGTTAGTATGGATTGTCGTCTCGGAGGTCATTTGTCTGTCTGGTTCAATAATTGTCCATTTTATTTCTCCAACTTCCCAGTCTCGTATCAAGTTGAAACTTGGCACAAATATTCATAGTCCCTAACAAAACAAGAATCAATTTTAAAAAATTAAAATAACCAATTAATTGATTAATCGGTGGTAATTAATTAATTGTGATTGAAATCGAAAAGAGAAATTAATCTTACAGTATTGAGATATATATTCTGTTGGTGTGGAGTTTTTTTCCTTAGATAAACTTTTTGTAAAAATTTTTAATATTTTGTTAGTCTTCTGTCATGGGATGCCTATAAGTTTACTGATTTTAAAAATGGGTTATCATAATCTTGTTTACTTTCTCTTGAAATCAGAAACTTTGTTTACCATTAGTTTACCATTAGTTTACCATTACTTTTTGTCGCCAGCATAAGAACCTATTGTTGTTACTTTCCAAACGTAATGTCAGGAATCCATTACAGTTAGATGGACTCAGGGGCGTCCTAAAAATCCCGAAGTTAATTATAAGTACCAGTCATCACTGGGATTTGAACTTGACACCCCTTGGTTTGGAAGCTAAACGCTTTACCTCACGGTCATGGTTATTTATTAGGAGCAAATCGATGGCGTCTTGAAGTGGTCAGATTAATCGTATTCTTATGAAATACAGACGTTACTTTAAAAAGGAAGATGATTACGTCCTACGCGTGTTCGTAGGTCAATCTAGTCATGCATGTTAATCAATGATTTAATTCTGCTAAGTGTTTGGTTTTCCTGGCTAGCTCAGGCAACCCATTCCATCCTCTAATAGCACATAGGGAAGAAGGAGCATTTGTATATATGTATGCTAATATATTGAACAAAGAATGTGCCTTTATCTTTATGTCTTTCTGAGTTTTTGTATTTGGTTTATGGTTTATGCATAATTGCTACTTTACTTTTAAGTCGTCTATCCTGAAGGGTTTCTAAATTTAGTGATTTTACTAAAGTTGTTACTCAAATCGAATGTGAGTATTCATATTCGACTGTATTGGTCTAGTTGCCGTAGGTCGATTATCTTGACATCTCGACGAACTGATCTGTGAAGTCAATTATTTTATTAAAATACCTAGGGTCGAACATAGCAAATAAAATAAAATCAATAAAAGAGATAAAAACCCAAGCTTGGCATCTGCTGCCAAAAGCAAACTGTGGAAAATCTGATCAGATTCCCAGTAAAATAAAAGCCGTGTTCTTCGCTTTAGAGGCCTGCACTCCATGGACTTAACGCTTCTAGTGACGCCACGTTTCTGGGTCAAAAGCTACGGTCTGCGGACTTTTTCAATGCTCAGGTTTGGAACTCACTCCTCATTGATCCCAAACAGACAACATGCTACACTACATTCAAGAGGAACATTAAGACCTGTTTAAAACTTTTATAGATTAGTTAGTCATTTTAGCTCTGGTGTTTATGTTTGTAATGTTATCACAGCGCCTTGAGCCTACATTTTGTTTGTTAACCCTTAAAGTGCTGAGCAAAATGGAATTACAATTCTGATCTTTAGAGTCTAAACTGCCTCACGCGTTTTAAGGGTTAACAGCGCTCTATAAATTAAATTATTAGTAGTAGTAGTCTCTATACTCCAATACGGTTGTGAAAGTTGGACACTGAACTCTGAGGCTGAAAGAAGCATTCAAGCCTTTGAGAGTAAATGCTACAGAAAACTGCTGGGTATCAGATGCCAGGAAAAGAAGCAAATGACTTGGTACTGTTACAAGTCAAAACTCTGGTTGGCAAAAGAAGGAACTCCTCAATGCTGTGAAGAGACAAAGGCCGAGACTTATAGTGACCTAATTCGACCCTAAGTGTCACGCCTACTTAATAATTGTAGCGTGAGACGCTATCGGCACGTAGTCTTACAGATAGACTTATCTTTAAATAAACTACTATTGTATGCGCCATAGGCTATATATACATACACCTAACATAACGTGTAGCCTATATAGAACTACACAGATCCGTTAAAATTGCACACTCATAGGACCCAAAGCATATTGTCGAAGGGAGAATGAACCGTAACTGAGGCTTGTCTTTCTTCTTATTTTGTTACTGAGTTGTGTGCCCTTGTCTCTGACATACAAACAGTTTGGAGTCCTCCTACACTGCCCCTCAAAAGCATTGTAATTTTAAATTAAACTAACTGCGTTTGCCAACAGTAAATAGACTTGCAGTAGCCGTGCCTTTAGAGGTCTTCCCCTTTACATTGTAAAGATGATTTTGGGTAGAAAAAATTCCACAGGCCATATTGGGTATGCAGAATTTAACATAAATATACACTTTTTTTTCTTTTTTTTTTTTTTTTTTTTTTATGAAAAAAAATTAACTAAACATTTTCATTTTTTTTCATAATTTTCTAACAATTCTAATTAATATGATCTTTTTATGGGGGCGGCCATAAACTAAAGGGCTATTACTGATACTCAATAGTAAGAAAAAACACGCAGCAGACAATGGCTTTTGCGCTGGTTTTGCTCAAATTCGTATAGCTGAGTCTGCGTAGTGCAATGCTGAGTTCTTGGATACGGAAACAGACCTTATTCTGTTTATTTTAGCGTGTGTGTGTCTGTTAGTGTGCTAATGGCTGCCTGGTCGTGTGGTATGCGTTGCAGACTTTCATCACGATGGTTCCGAGTTCGAAACCGGCCCCCTTCCATCCCGTGACGTTTTGCAAGTGGGTTTATAGTAGACCATTGTTATAGAAGGCCTGAGCACTGACTTGAAACGTCACAGCCTGTGGGCAGTTTAGACCAATAGCTCGTTGCCACGACACAGGTCTGTACGACGTGGCAACGAGCTATTGGTCTAAACTGCCTACAGGATGTGACGTTGCAGGTCTGTGTTGAGGTCTCGGCAACACTATTCACAGGTCTGTACGACGTGGCAACGAGCTATTGGTCTAAACTGCCCACAGGTTGTGACGTTGCAGGTCAGTTTTGAGGCCTACAATAACAAATGGTCTCGCTTGATACCACTCAGCCACACACGTCACACTGTAATTGAATAATACAACTATTCTCTTTGGATTCAGCGCATCGCGTGTCAACCAATTCAAGCCCAATTTAGCTTTCTATCGCTGAGTTCCTGTGTCGCATTTAAGCGAGACACAAATCGCACATCGTAACGCGACATCTCCCCCAAAATGTGACAATATATAGGTATGTGATCAACTTAGCACACCCTAAGGCCTAAGCTCTATCGTAGCAGCTAGTGGCAACTGGTTTTTTAAATAAAATAAAACCTATTTTTTTATTAGAATAAAATAAACATCCGTCTAGCTATTTTTAAGTTCATTTTGTGTCTGTCTTTGTCGAAATAGAATGACCTCTTCAAACCGAAGACCACAGACCTATGCTATAGACACACATCATGGGCTGCCATCATTTTCAGATCAATAATAATTCTGAAGTAGTAACTCGAGCATTAAAAATCTGGCGCTGAAAACTTGGACCACATAGTGAAAGCAGCAGACGTTTGGTAGAATCAACTCAACGGCAAAGTATAGACGAGACTTTCCAAATTGTGTTAATAAAAAATATGAACTGGCACATTTTAACTGTAGCAGTCAGGGAAACGAAATTGAGACACACACACACTAGAAACACACTCATACAACACACAAATCAATAATTCAATGTTAATAAAAATAAAATGATGCACAAGATTAGGAGGGAAAAAAAGAACAACATTGGCTTGTCAAGGGAAGATAATGATCGCTGGCATATTTTTCTTCGTTTTGATTAGCTCTAAGTTTTGTTCCCCGAATTCACTCCCTTCCATTTCCCTTCGGCTTGTTTCTGTATAATAAAGGCAATAGCCAGGACAAAGCAGGATTTGCTATTCAACCCAGACATTAATCCTTATATTTAGATTTATTGTTTGTTTAGACGCATAACAAGGCTTTATAGACTACTGACAAACCGAAAATACATACGTTTAATTAAATAATGACTTTAGGGAATAGTCTGGTCAACTGTAACTTACAACAACGAACCGATGACAACAAAACATAATCAAAATTATCCTAGGATCAATGGTGGATCGGTGCAACTAGTGGCTTAATTTAATCGTATGATAATATGTTATTTTATATAATACAGACATTACTTCAAAAAAGAAGATGATTACGTCCTACGCGTCATATCTTCTGTTTATATAGATCTAGGTTTAATAACATAGAAACTAATAACAGGACAGCCTCGTTTTGAATTTATAAATTGTGAAATATTATCTCTTTTATCGTTTGGAAACCAGACAATGAAAGAAAGCAAGTAACAAACAAACAAAAAATAGAAAAATTTTCATAAAAGAGACAAAGGGAGTCTATTGAGGATGTAAAATACTTTTGTGTTAACCTTTCAAGATTTGATCGGCTTTCCTTTACTAAAGCGGAAATGGTGAACCATGGTGAACTAGATATTCTAGAAGGTAAACAAAAGATCTGTCTGAGCCGAGAGATGGGAATGACATTATTCTCTAGGAGAGTTGTTTCCCCCCACACCAGAGGCGGTGTTTTATGGATGGCGAGGGACCTCACGATAGATTCTTTTGTCACCTTCAGCCCATCGGACATTTCGCGGGGTCATATTGCTATCACAATCGCCAAGGTCGCCTCTGTTTTTACCTTATCAGAGTATATTAGATATCCCAGCGAATGTAAATAGCCACTTTAAATGTTCTAGCAAGTCAGATATCCCAGCGAATGTGAATAACCGTTCAATAACCTCTAACATTTTAAGAATATAAATGATAATTGAAAAAAAGAAATTATTGTTTTATCCTTAACAACTATATCATGGAAGCAGTGATCGAAGGTATTGGTAGTATACATCAGGCTCTTTCTGGCCTAGGCTTATGGAACTTCTATTCCACTGCTTGGAAGTTACATCTTCATGGATTGCGTTGAATGGGTTGCCTGAGTCAGCCAGGAAAACCAACGACTTAGCAGAGTTAAAGTCATTGATTAACATGCATGGCTAAATTGACATATGAAATGCGTAGAACATAATCATCTTATTTCCGGTGTAATCTAAAATAATATAAAAGATATGATGTAACAGTAAGAACCCATGTTTATATGAATCTATGTAGTGTGAATGACATGCCTATTCTAATGTTGAATGAAGTTTTAAAATCTGAACTCCCTAGTGTGTGATTTGGGTGAAACAAATCGCGCCTATAATGTTTTTGTGTATGATAACTCTCGAAAAATTTCATTTTATTCATATTTTATATATATAATTCTCTTCTTCGCTCAAGAGTTTGGACGAGAAGAAGAAGTAAAGGAAAGATCACTCTTTTATTTCTGCGGATAGAGTTATCCCACGAACTTTACGAACCTTGCGTGTAGCGAAGTCATACAGTATATCATAAAAATTCTACTTCCTACATAGATCACGCTCAGTAGCAAAAATTACCAAATGTTTCAATCTATCTACGAGAATTGTTGTCCTCGAGTAATTCTTCATTAGTTTGAGGCGCGAGAAGCCTCCTTCACCGAATTCCAAAATTACGGGATAATGCCGTTTTTTTATCGCGCGTAGGATTGGCATTTTCCTTATTGAATGACACCCTAAAATGACAATTTTTGTCTATATACTTCAGGAGATTCGTATGAGTTTTCTAAAGATTTTAATTATTTCCGGATATTTCCAGGACTTTTTCGTATATTTTGCAATTTCAGAAGGTTTTCAGGAGCTCCTGGTAAAGTGACAGGAGGCCGCGGGAAATCTGTTATAAATTATACAATGGTTTAATTTAATAATTTATTCACCTAGAATTAGCCCGGGACCTATGAAAGTGCTGGGCCCACTGCGGTCGCATAGTGCGGAGCCCACTGCGGTCACCTAGTTGTTACATATTTTACTTCTTCCATCTGTTCCATTACGTAAAAAGAGTTTTTACTTCCCCTACGTTGCAGTATGTTAATCTATGTTATTCCCCCTTCGTTGCATTATATATTTGTTACTTCCCCTGTTTTCTTTGTCGTACAATACTCCTAACCCCAAAGTTGTAAACTACCAATGAAGTACAGTAAATTAGACGTATCGAATTCTGAGCGCAGTGCGTAACCGGCCGTAACCGCTCGGTAAAAACTTGTAACTCGATTAATCTACAATTCAAAACAACTCATCTATTTATAGCTCACGCTATGGACTTTCCGATCATGGTATGTTTGAAAAAAAGGGGCGGGGAGGAGAATTTTTTTTTTAAACATTAGCACAAAAAGTGTTGGGGAGGGGGGCATTTTTAACTTTGTTACTAAATTATCGACATTATTTTGTTTCAATGTGATACATTTATAGATAGAACTGATGTTTGTTGTACTGAGTAGGATGTGTAGCCTTTTGTACTCAGAGCGGTAGCCAGGCCCCTGGGCGAGTGTCGTATGCAAAGACTCACTGCCGCCTGACCCTAATTCTAATCCAAAATATCGTGCTAAAAGATTTCATGGTCACTGGTATCGATACCGTAAAATTTTCAACACCATTGAGCAACAAGTCTTTGTTTAGCAGAAGTGGTTTCGAATGAATCCACCACGTTGTTGTGTCTATAGCAGCTGTGTTTCGGCACATTAGAATATCAGTCACCTTTTCTAAAACTAAAATAACAACAGTAAGAACAAACTAAATGTATTGAGTTAAATTTCAGAACGGCGAAATGCAAAAACAGTAAGATAAATAATGAGCAGTTTCTTAGCGACTGTTCAACATATTTACCACCTAGCTCCATAGAGAGGCCGCATCGGTTCCTCAAGCTTTCGCAACGTTTGCAGACGACTTTTAATGTTTATTAATTCTTTTCATAGATATGACAGACGTTACTTTAAAAAAAAGAAGATAATTACGTCCTACGCGCTTCATGTGTCAAACTAGTCATGCATGTTAATCAAAGACTTAAACTCTGCCAAGTCTTTGGTTTTCCTGCCTGATTCAGGCAATCCATTCTACTCTCTAATGGCACTAGGGAAGAAGGAGCACTTGTACGAATTTGTTCTAGCGTATGGAATAAGAAATGTGCCTCTATCTTTGTGTCTTTCTGAGTATTTAATTAGTTGTTTTTTTTTTTTTTTTTTTTTTATTTGAACATTATGGTTCAGTATTTTATGTATAGTTGCTACTTTACTTTTAAGTCTTCTATCCTGAAGGATTTCTAAATTTAGTGATATTACTAAAGGTGTTGTTCTAATCTACTCTATTTTGCATGTGTTCTAGTTTCTTTATGTTTTCTTGAGTCGAGGGATCCTAAGCAGAAGATGCATATTCTAAAATCAGCCCCGGCCCCAAATCCATAGATACGCCAATGTCTACAGTTGAATCTTGATAGTCCGACAGTTACTGGACCTAGGGAGTGTCGGATGATCAAACGTTTCGGATTACAAAAAGATAGCTGCACTCTAGAGAATATGTCAAGAAAATTCTATTTATGGTGTAATAAGATATTTATAGTGTAATAAGATATTTATGGTTTAATAAGATATCTATGGTGTAATAAGATATTTATGGTTTAATAAGATATCTATGGTGTAATAAGATATTTATGGTTTAATAAGATATCTATGGTGTAATAAGATATTTATGGTTTAATAAGATACCTATGGTGTAATAAGATATTTATGGTGTAATAAGATATTTATGGTTTAATAAGATATTTATAGTGTAATAAGATATTTATGGTTTAATAAGATATCTATGGTGTAATAAGATATTTATGGTTTAATAAGATATCTATGGTGTAATAAGATATTTATGGTTTAATAAGATACCTATGGTGTAATAAGATATTTATGGTGTAATAAGATATTTATGGTTTAATAAGATATTTATAGTGTAATAAGATATTTATGGTGTAATAAGATATTTACGGTTTAATAAGATATCTATGGTGTAATAAGATATTTATGGTTTAATAAGATATCTATGGTGTAATAAGATATTTATGGTTTAATAAGATATCTATGGTGTAATAAGATATCTATGGTGTAATAAGATATTTATAGTGTAATAAGATATTTATAGTGTAATAAGATATCTATGGTGTAATAAGATATTTATGGTGTAATAAGATATTTATGGTGTAATAAGATATGTATAGTGTAATAAGATATTTATAGTGTAATAAGATATTTATAGTGTAATAAGATATCTATGGTGTAATAAGACATTCTCGTAAACTTTCGAGGGTGTACAATATAAAACAGACGAAGTAGAAATATTTATTGTTTACAAAATAAGAAAGAAACAAACACATAATTTCAGCTCTAACATACTGTACTATACAACAATAGAAACCTACATTCTAAATAGATACCTACTGTCAAATGCATTGTTTACGTGCACTTTCGTCGGCGCCGCGGCGGATTACAGAGTGTGTCGGTTTACAGAGTGTGTCGGATTACAGAGTGTGTCGGATTACCGAGTGTGTCGGAATACAGAGTGTGTCGGATTACAGAGTGTGTCGGATTACAGAGTGTGTCGGATTTTTTATTATTTTTTTTAATAGGGAACCTCAGAATTTGCGCTATTCAATTTTAGCTTTGTCATCATAGAAATCCTTGTGCCTTAAGCCTCTTTTCTTTGCCTTTTTTTTTTGTGGGGGTGGGGGTTGGGGGGCTTTATATGCCTCTATTTTTTTAGCCCTCCAGCCTCTTTTGTGGGCTTTTTATTTATTTATTTTTAATTTTTTTTTTTTATAAGTTCTCACATTTCACAAACAAAGCGATAATTTGAAGCATGATTAACCTCTACTTAATTACTTTACAAAAATATAATAATAGTAATGAAAATATTATTTAATAGCAAAGACACACGACATAACTATTGAAACCATCAGAGACAGAAAAATGCTACAAGGATTAGCATGTCAACATCTACAGGATAACCAATCCAAAATTAAAAGCAAATATACACCAACACGTACACACTAATACATGCATGACCGCACCCACATACCAAATAGGTGCTGAAACTATCGGATGTGATGGATTATTCAGTCACAAATGTGATATAAGAATTATTATTACCGCCATCTGCCGGAGGCAACATTACAATTTTTTTTAAATCCCTATTTAGACTCACTAATTTGAGTAACCTTAAAACTTTTTGTTATCTTGCATAAATGATAAATGTTCGGGGAATAAAAGCGCATTCCTTTTGCTTATTGACGAATGGCGAGATTTAAATTTATGAGCAAAGGGCTGTAACTATTGAGGTTTGGCGTTGTCTACGATAGCCTCCCCTTGTCTGAGCTACACAATAAAGCAACGAAGCAATGGCAGCCACTTTAACATGCATTGATTTAACGGCTTGCCATCAATCGATAACAGCAGATCACGAACGAGAGAAAGAGAGAGTCGAAATAAGGGCTGTTAAAAAAAGGGAGAGATACAAAAAAAAAAAAATAGAATGAAATTGAAGGGAAATAACTGTGAGTGACAAGGAGTTATTGCCACCTCAAAATAAGGTGAGCCAGTACTCCTCAATTACTCTACTATCACAGCTGTTGGGGCGAGACAGATGGTGTCTTCACTATCTGACAGTAGTTGCAATCCAAAAAAAACATTGTTAAGTCCCATTCAGACCTTGCATCCACGTAGCTGACTATGTAAAGCTAATCTCATCGGTTTCTATTCATATGTTAAAATTGTGTGATTTTTTGGCATTTTCACCGTTCAGAACCAAGAGTGACATGAAACAAACTCCACCATATTGCCGGAAATACTTATTCAAGTGAAGAAACAAAACAGGAATCATCTTTACGAAATAAAACACTTTTATTCATCAACTTGGTATCACCAAAAAAATAAAAAAACCACACACAAGCAAAATGTAAAAAAAAATCATTAGGTGTATCAATTAGTATGAATTAGTCATATTATTAAATTTGTAAAAGATCAAGACCAACAAAAAAATAGATCTGTGCGATCAGAAATATTTTTAACAAATGTTTTTGTTTAGAGTAATTTTATGCTTTTAGCTTTCTCGATACGCTGTGATCCTATCACTTGTCTGGACCAGTTGGGCAGAGTTAGGGGGAGAAAGAACGGGGTATCTGGGTAATCGCTTTTTAGAAAGAAAGGTAACCACTCTGCTAATGAAGAGCTTATGCACATGAAAGAGTGTATAGTTATCTATTGTTTCTATTTCATGTTTGTGTTCACTAAGCCTCAGACGACGACCACTAAAGAGGACTAATTCAGCATATACTATCACTTCAGTCAAGTACAATTTATTTCCCTTGTTCGAGATACCAAACTAAATAATCAATTATCCCTAGTTTATTAACTAATGGGTTAATTTAAAAAAAAATAGAAGATTGTATAGTTATCTATTGTTTAGTTTAAATTTATTTTAAATTGTCGATCTTCAAAGGGGACTAATTTTGATACAGTTTATTGCCCTTGTTCAAGATACCAATCTAAATAATTAATTGCCCCTATATTAACTCTCTGTACCACATCACTTCCTATTTAACTGACATATTTATAATAGTCTTGACATATTCTGTGACCCCCCCCCCCCAAGGTAGCATAGGGCCGCAACCAAACCTCTCCACCGATCTCGATTCTAAGCAGATTTCTTCATCTGCATCCCGTGTTATTCCAGAGTCCTCAGCTTCACTTATGGCAGACCTCTTCCAGGTTTGCTTGGGCCTGGGTACTCTCCTCTTGTGGATTCCAATCAAGTGCCTGCATTACAACATTGGTAGTTGGCTTTCTCAGGGTGTGTCCTATCCAGCTCCACTTTCGCTTTTTAATATCCTGGGCTATGGGCTTGTGCTTGGTTCTCTCCCACAAGTTGACAATACCGGGTAGATCTCTTTTCGGGCCACCGAATTCTTGATATCAGGTAAAGGCAACTGTTGGCGAAAATTTTTCCATATGTTTTAAAATGAAACAATAGGGCGTTCAACCAGCTAGTGACATTTGATGGCGAATGAAAAGGCGGCTGATCATTGTGCAGTCCACATGACACCCTTGTTAGTAGTCGTCATTCTATACTTTATATACCCTGCATCACTGATCTTTAAGGGCCGCCTCTTAGTCCACCCAGCTCTAATGGGTACCTGACATTAGTTGGTAAAGGCGGTTGGTCGTTGTGCTGGCTACTTGACACCCTCGTAAACCGTGGGCCACAGAAACATGACTTTTACATCATCAACTTACAGAACACATGTTCTGAAAATGGGGGGGGGGGCTTGACTTTACTTTTTACTGATTTCGAGGGGAACTTTCTTTTACTTGTAAAGTTGCAGGTGTTTGTGTTCGTGTGTGGAAGTGTGTATGTGTATGTACGCTCAAGATTGGACAATGATTCAATCAGATGTGTTACTTTTTATGTGCATGTTTGTTTCTGTCGCCTCGTATAGAAGAAGCACTTGATGTAATAGCGAAGTGTCCTCGTAACGCAGTAATCGATTACACCCATATAAGTTGATACGTTTGTAAGCTGTTAGTGGGTCACTGCTAGATCTACACGCCACTACATTTTATATCAGTAGTCGACTACGCCCATTCAAGTCGTCTGCTAAAAGTGCTTTCATGGCTTCTCAGTTACGGTTCCAATAATGGCTGTTTACCTTGAATTGGAAAAAAACATAAACCCTTAAGCACATAACACATGGTGTGTTGTTTATACATTTAGTTTTAAACTGCAGGAAGCTTGTCCGAGCACACTCCGATTTGACACCCTTATACAGTATATTTAGTCCAGGATTTGTGTGTGTGTGTTTGAAACAGAGGTAGAGGGTCTAAACGAAGATCCGTTTCTTAATTACGCTTATTTAAAAAACTTAAAATATGATGGTCTAGCCAGCAGTGTCGTTTGGATGTCGTATGTGACCCACTTACACACCATACTCACTGTTAACACACAGAGATATAAGCGGCGAACACACATTTACCACTACGTTGAGAATTAATTAAACGGAAAGAACTCTTTTTAAAAATAAACATTCATAGTTATCATATTCGAGCTGTCATCCTCCCTACATTGCTCTATGCCTAAGAAACGTGGACAGTGTACAGAAAACATGCAAAGAAACTGAATCACTTCCACATGACATGTCTAAGAAAAATACTGAATGTCAAAGGGCAAGACAAAAATACCAGATACTGAAGTCCTTCGAAGAGCGGGTCTGCAAAGCATCCACACAATCCTGATGCAGTCCCAGCTGCGATGGGCAGGACACGTCTGCATCCCTAAACGACTCTTGTATGGCCAACTAAGCGAAGGGAAGCTCTTGCAAGGTGGTCAAAGAAAGAGCTTCAGGGACACCCTCAAAGCTTCTCTGAAGGCGTTCAGCATAGACCCAGCCACCTGGGAGACAGAGGCACATGACAGAGCATCATGGCGTCGCGCTGTGAATACTGGCGCATAGGTTGCTGAGGAAAAGAGAACAACGCTGGCAGAAGAAAAACGCCAAAGAAGAAAAGCAAAGCCAATGACACTAGGTCCTGCTGGAATAACCTGCGCAGTGTGCAGCCGAACATTCCGGCCTCACCAGCCACATGAGGAGGCATAAAACCCCAGTGCAAAGCCCTCAGCCCCCTGGATGACAAAGTGGTCATCATCGAACCACGACGGACGAACTATATAATAGTATCCATTCCACTGGAGTCTTTTAGCTTATTATCTTGTAGCTATACTCTGCTGGAGTCTCTTATTATCTTGTAGCTATACTCTACTGGAGTCTCTTATTATCTTGTAGCTTTACTCTACTGGAGTCTCTTATTATCTTGTAACTATACTTTATTGGAGTCTCTTATTATCTTGTAGATATTCTCTACTGGAGTCTCTTATTATCTTGTAGCTGTACTCTACTGGAGTCTCTTATTATCGTTGGGTACACTTCTGCGGAGTCCCTTTTTATTTTTGATTACCGTATATTTAGCTTTACTCTACAGGAGTATTCTATTATTTTTCACCCATGGTCTACTGAAGTCTACTATTATATTTTGGTACGATACTGCAGTGGTTTTCAAACGGCTGTAGGCGTCCGCAGATAGATGAAAATAGTATAAAATTAAATTAACCTCTTCGTTAAAACCAAGATTATCCGATCGTATTTTTTGAAATAATAATCAACTCCCACCCAGCCTTCACTACTGCTTACTATGTATTACGAACTATTCTATGACGACCTAAAACTAAAGATTTGAGGACTTTCTTCACTTGGGTATTTCTGAATGGGTGTTGAGCTCTTGCGCATGGAGAAACTCAGATACCACTCACACACGAATCCGTACGAATACAGGAACAGCGTATTGAAATATCCACAAACGAGGAACTGAAACCAATGGTTGAAGAAGGAGACTGAATTCTGGTTTAAAATAAACAGATTCCTCTTTTATATCCTGCATTATGTGTCACTGTACAGAAGTTGTTGACTGATTTTCCGTCTACTTGTTGGGTAGAATGTGGATTCAGTGTCATTATCTTATCTTAGCCTATCTTATATAATACAGACGTTACTTCAAAAAAAAAAAAAAAAAGAAAGATGATTACGTCCTACGCGTCATGCATTCAGTTATAAGCATCATCACAAATAAATGAAGCCGACTCAACATTAAGCCAGATATAAATACCTTCATATAATGTTATCATCATCTAAGTCATTAATTTTTCTACAATTTTATTTTAAACGAAATTCTAATCTCAATAAACAATCATTCAACAACATGTTCGTTTTATTTTTAATCATGTGTAACTTAATATGGGCCTTCTAACTCAAAAGACAGAGAGGAATGGAGAAAGATAAGATAAGATAAGAAGACGGTCGACAAATCTTGCGTGGTGCCCCAAGGGTCCAGCAGACTAAAGGATAGGCAAAACGTAAACTTAATATGTCGTTTTTTTCACTTAGGGATTTCTGGGCAAATTTTGACTATTTAAAGGGATCCCATGGTAAAAAAAAGTTTGAGAACCTCTGCGCTCTGTACGTCCTTTAACTCTTAAAGCTCCAGTTATAAGAAGTACGTCATTGGATCATGTGCATTATGAACGACAAATACGTCATGCTTGTTTGTTTCGTCAAATGTTTGACATGTTTCGGATGTTCCTTCAGAGTTGAAGATATTCTACAGCCTAGTCCAAACCACCCAGCATGACGACGGGACAGGGCCGGCCTTGGATATTTAGAGGCCCTATGCGAAGTGAATTTGATAAAAAAAAACTGCGAAAACAAAATTATGCAGTTTAAATCTAAATCGACAAATGACTAAAAAAAATTCATATATCGCCGTTTTCCGTAGTAGAGACAAGAGTTAGACTGGTAAACATTGAGTCCTGGTGCTCTACGGTGTTTGAGAACGGATCCAAGCTTCGCAATATTTTTCCTCTAAAATATTTTTTAGTCCTGTGCGAACCCCCCACCATATGGAGGCCCTCGGCGGCTGCGTAGCTTGCCTATGCCTAAGGGCAGGGGTTCTCAACCTGTGGGTCGCGACCCCTTTGGGGGGGGGGGGTCGATTGACGATTTGCCAGGGGTCGCCTAAGACCATCGAAAATATGGATTGTTTTTGTCTATTCTTCTTTTGCTGCGTGTGTGGGGAGGGGGGGGTCGCGGCCGAGTTGGGGATTCTAACAAAGGGGTCGCCGAGCTTAAAGGGTTGAGAACCGCTGCCTTAGGGGGAGATATCAGCGGGGAGGGTATAACCAGGAACCATCGAGACGACCGAACGACAGTCATGCATACCGCACGAACAGGCAGCCATCACATATAGTGTATACCTACCCAACTTCTAAAATGACTCTATTTTTAATGTTTTATATCAGTGATGCTCAAAATACGGCCCGCGGGCCAGATCCGGCCCGCGACATGGTTTCATCCGGCCCGCCAAAACGTCGGGGTTTATAAAATTAAGTGATTGAAAAATGTATTTTTACCTACGTTAATGCTCTAATTTTTATCTAATGTGTTTGTACCATGACCTTTAACATTTGTGCGTTTATGAGATGGGACTCTGAATGTAGAATCTACAAGGAAAAGTGAGAGGTCCTACCGTCCTTTACTTGTTAGTGAAACATTATACAAAGCCAACAAGTAATTGTTCCTTAAAAGTGTGGCCGAAAAGCATTTAAACGGCATTCATGATTTGTGCAGCGACTAAACTAGTGTTAAACTACGGGAACTAGATACGCATGTTTCTACTTTCTAATAGTTTCAGGTGAATTACATTTCATTTCTGTATCTTGTTGTATCTTTTTGTTGATGTGGCCCGTGACACGAATGTTGGAAATGAAAATGGCCGCAGGATGAGTAATGTTGGGCATCACTGTTTTATATCAACAAGGGAGGTCAATGCGTCATCATTATCATTAGTTGTCAATGAGCTCTTGGTATCTCTAAAGCAGGCTTTAGTCCGTGTGTAGTAGTCTTTCCGTCTCTTAACAGAATGTCTCATTATATCTTTAAGAACAGTGTCTGTAAATCATTATATCTTTTAAAAAAGCTGGGCCTGTGTCTGTCTAGAAGTATCTGTCTTAATAGCTAGTGTGAGTCTGTAGACCTTGTGTGTCTGTGTCGCTCTTTAAATCCATTGTCTTTTTATCAAGCTATGATGATGTTAGACTTTATTAATCACAAGATGTTGATTCAAATCATATTTACAAAGTTTACAGTAACCCATTCTGTCTGTCTGTCTGATACAAATTTTGATTAAGTTATTTCTCCTACTTCCCATTCTCGGATCAAGTTGAAACTTTGCACAAGTATTCATTGCTGTTAACAAAACATGAATCAATCATAGAATCGACCAATTCATAATTAAATAGTAGTAACCAATTTATTTTGGTTGATATCGAAAAAGGGAAATAAATCTTATTCTATTGAAAAATATGGCTTGGGCATAATGGAGTTCTTCCCCTTAGATAAGCTTTTTTTTTTAAAAAAAAAATCATTTTTCATTTCTTCACTAGGGTTAGCTTAACTCTTTCTCTCCTAACTGTCGATACCAACGTTGATTCCACCAGAATGTGGTAAATAATTACGGAGAGAAAGAGTTAAGTATCAGTCTACAATTCTGTCCACACGTTAGATACAACGTAGAGGGAGATAATCATTTTCAAAGTTGACAAAACCCGATCTTTCCTTTATGTGTGCCTCCCCCTGTTCTCTCGTCTGCTGATCATTTATCATAATTAAAGTCATTGGCTTTGTAATGTAGTCTAAATAAACTCCTACACAAATTCTTGTCATGTGTGCTGTTCTAAACATAAAATAATGTTACGTTGGTCAGAGGCAGCATTGTCTTGACTAGGTCATGTATAGTCAATACTAGACCCACTCAGTTTGGGGCTAACGGTATTTGTAAGTGATATATTCCACTAGGGCAGGGGTTCTCAACCTGTGAGTCGCGACCCCCTTGGCGGGTCGATTGACGATTTGCCAGGAGTCGCCTAAGACCATCGAAAATATGGATATTCTTCTATTGCTGTGTGTGTGTGTGTGTGTGCGGGGGGGGGGGGTCGCGGCAGAGTGGGGGATTGTATAAAGGGGGTCGCCGAGCATAACAGGTTGAGAACCGCTGCCCTAGGGCATCTGTTTCTAGTTGACGACGATAAACGTGGGTGTCATGTGGCCCCAGCACAACGACCTACCGCTTTACTCCCCTCCCCAATTAATGTCAGGCGGACATTCGGAGTTCGGCGGACTCAGGGACACTCTTAAAATCACCAAAATTCGATCCAGGGAAAACTTGGTTCGGAGGACATGGTATGTACCGCTAACCCCCTTTATTATCTATTTCATCTATTCCAATGCCCCCCCCCCCCCCAGTTATTTCGACTACACTATAAAAAAAAAAGGTAAGTCAATCCACAGATAGACACCTAAATCGCATTTACCACAGTGACCTCAAACTCACCAATATGAAATCGATAGTATCATCACTATTTGTCAAATAGTGAGTGTGCTTTTCTCGATCCCATACATCTTCAACTGCCTTTGTTTCAAAAATGGTTTACACATGTGTGCATACATATTTTTAAATGACAGGTTTTGTTTGAATTATAGGTAGCAATGGCACCTGTGAACGTATTTGCGTCCCTACAGAGTAGTATGATATTGTGGTCATTGTACATTATTGCTTTTTTATATGTTTCGAAACTGGTTAAATTATAAGCGCATAAAATGTGCATTTTCAATTTTAAAAGCATACAAAAAAAAAGGCTTTTCATGACCAAAAAAGCTTTTGTATAAACACATCAAAGACTATACTGTTTGGTTTTTTGTTTTTAGATGACATAAAACCATGTTAATGGTACTTCTTATCATTAGTCTATGTATTATTTCTATTTTGTAAAATGTACATTATTTTATGCAATGTTGAAACACCAATATTACGTCCCAACAGAAGAACAAAGTAAACAGTTTGACTTTCTGTTTGTTGATGTGGGCTGAGAGAGGTCCGGGGCGGCGAGCGCCCACGACGTTTTGTTTACAACATTAACAGGTGCAGACATTGGTTCGAGGGTCCCAAATTAGCATACTTATGACCTTTTTTTCCCATGTTACGCAGTGTATTTGATGATAGACTTTTACGAGTCTTTTACGTTGGAAACGAATTGTGAAAAATGAGCTCAGTCTAAACTTGGATAAGTTCAAGCCAAACTCCTCGCTGACTCACTCATCAATAACTCTCCCACTTCTAAAAATAAGATTTGTCAAAACTAGTACTTCCGGTCCGTGACGTAGTTCTTTAGACGGTTGATATTCATACATACTAAATGTCTATACATTTAAGCTTTAAATACTAACTTGCACCAACCAGGGGCGGCGTGGTGGCTGTCGAAGCTCGATGAAGACTGGGATATTAAATTTCGGGATTTTTAGGACTCCCCTGAGTCCACCCAACTATGATGGGTACCATTAGTTGGGGAAAATAAAGGTGGTTGGTCGTTGTGCTGTCCACATGGTACCATCGTTAACCTTCGTCTTTACCTAATATCCCCTATAGATCGCAAGGTCTGAAAGGTTAGGGTGAGGTAGCATCGTACTTTACTTTTTTTTCTAGTTTACACTAACTAGCATTCTCTTGTGTTTGAAACATATTAGCCTTTCGACACTAACTATACGGACAGCTGGTTGGTCGTGTGGAATGCGCTCTGGACTGTTGTCTTTATGGTCTGTGTTCGAACCTCGCCCGCCGCCATTCTGCGGAAGGTTCGGGCTGTGCTGTAATTATCTTTGATGCGGGGCCTACTGCGGTCGCATAGGTAACAGTGGCCTAAGGCCGGCCCTGCAAAATAGCGGCGTATGCTACGCCGAGGGTAGACTAGTTATCTTTAGTTCTGAAGGAACATATGAAACATGTAAAACAAACAAACTCTTGTATTTAAAACACGTGTGTCTATACACTAAATACACGTGTGTCTATATACTAAATACACGTGTGTCTATATACTAAATACACGTGTGTCTATGTACTAAATACACGTGTGTCTATGTACTAAATACACGTGTGTCTATATACTAAATACACGTGTGTCTATATACTAAATACACGTGTGTCTATGTACTAAATACACGTGTGTCTATATACTAAATACACGTGTGTCTGTATACTAAATACACGTGTGTCTGTATACTAAATACACGTGTGTCTATATACTAAATACACGTGTGTCTATATACTAAATACACGTGTGTCTATATACTAAATACTGTCTAAATTGCAAAATTGAAATACTATCTGCCCATTGTTACGTGTAATTCGATATGCCTAGGGAATAAATTTTAAAAAACACACTTTTTGTAGAGCACACACATAGGTCCGGATTTACGATAGAGCAGAATGTGAAACCGCACAGGGCTTCAGGGGGAACCGGGAAGGGTCTTTACAAACTTATAAACGTATTTCTTTATCTGCATGCATTTAAAAATTGACAAAACTGGAAATTTAATGTACAAGTACTCAACTTTTTTCTTTAAAAAAAACATGACAGGCTGTTAGATCTACTCATTGTTATTAGTCAGTGCATTTTATTAAAGCATTGGAAAGAGGGGATGGCTCCAAGACACTACAATAATCCAGCCGAAGGCGTCATCATAGTTAAATCCGGCTTTGTACACAGGGCCGGTCCTAGCAATTGCGGGGCCCTATGCGAAACGGATTGCGCGGGGCCTAGTCTGGGTAGGGATAAGCATAATGTTAAAATTAAGATTATTTTAGTTAGAAAATACTTTCGTCTTTGCAATAAATTTTTAATAAATGAAAGCCCGCAATGCTGTTTTTATTTATTGGCACCCCAAAAATGACAATATCGTCCATTTTCAGGAGATTTTAATAATTTCAGGAGATTTCAAGGAGTTTTTCGTATATTTTGCCTTTTCATGAGATTTCCTAAAAATCAGGAAGCCCTGTAATTATATAAAAGTTATAATGATTTAATTTAATAATTTACACTTACAATTAGCGCGGGGCCTATGAAAGAGCGGGGCCCACTGCGACCGCATAGGTTGCAGTAGGCTAAGACCGGCCCTGCTTGTACACATAGCGTTATAATCACCTGACTCTAAACCGCTACATAAAAAAAAAATTAGACATATTATTTCGACTAAATGAAATGTTTTTATTGTCGAAAAGGAAGAATGCAAGGCCAAGACAGTAAAATCAATACTGTGCCATAGTGAGGTCAAACGACACACACACACACACACAAAGGGGACATAATGAAGAGTTCTGATCGAAAGGGAGAGAAATTGGCTACGAATGGCTGGCTTTGTTATCTCTCGCTAGACGAGTTGAAGGAGAGGAAACAGGGGACAGAGGAGAGGCAGTGCTCCGTACTGTGTACTGTCCCCTCCCCCCTCCCCCGAAAGAGAAACCCGCAGTTTCGTGTTGAAGGTGGTAGCATAGTCAAATTGAAACAGGAAGGGGGCAGAGCGACCTAGATAAACCCACCAGTTGAATGCGTCACGCGAAACGCTATACTTCCAGTGTACACTAACCGGTGGCGTCATCTTTCGAAAAAAAAAAAGGGGGGAAAAGGGGGGGGGGGCAGTGTTAGTGTTGTCCTATTGTCTTGTACGCCTAGGATCCAGTGTCGGAGCCATCCCTTTCCATGCATGATCCTGACTGTCCTGTTACAGGGCCGGCTTTACGCATTGGCAAACTAGGAAGCCTAGGGCCTACAATTGGTTGGGGTCTCGCATAGAACTAAAAAGAAATGATAAAATTGCAAAACATAGACTAGTAAACATAGCCATAGTGTTATACTAACTCAGTCTAGTACGGAAAATAGCGATAGATGAATTTCAGTTATTTGTCGGTCTAGATATAGACGGGACGGGTTTGTAATAAATGGACCTCATTCACCAATCGTAAACAAACAATATTTTGTCACGTGATCATATTGATAAAACGACAAAAACTGTCACGTGACAGCCACTGTGTATTAAAATTAGACCGTAATTTGTATAGAAGAGATAGAGAACCACGTGGCAAAATGTTGTTTGTTTACTATTGGTGAATGAGGTCCAGTGCGAAATTGTATTATTTCGCTGTTGCTTATTCTTTTATTTCATTTGGGGGGCCAACATATACACTTCGCCTTTAGGGCCTCAAATTACCCAAGACCGGCCCTGCCTGTTTGTAGTTAGAACATTTGTTTGTTTTACTTTTTCGTAATCCATATCAGAGGAGGAGTTATAATGTGGAAGAGGAAGGAGGGAAGACATACACAAATGTTTACATTGATCTGCAGGCCTAGCTACTCGTTTATAGCCCTATTCAAGTTGTGTGCCCCAAAAAAAAAGAGGGGGGGGGGAGGGGCAAAGTATTCAACTATGAACAAAAGATGAAATACTGGTATACGGCCGACCCACGACTGGTCTGCTAAATACACTCAGACCTTGCAATCTATAGGGGGAGATGATGTGAATGCCATGTTCTATCGCCCACGACCAAACGCCTTTACTATTGCCACGTACCCCATTAGAGTTGGGTGGGCGCTGCCCTAAATGTCCCGTAATTCAAAACCCGTCTTCATCGAGACCCCTCGATTCAGAAACCAAGCAGTTGACCTCTCATCCACCACGACCTGTAAATACGCTTAAAGACTTATTTATCTAAGTGTTAGCCATAAACTAACATTACTGGTACCGGTACCATACTTGAATTATTTATATATATATATAATATATATATAAAACACCACCACCGCTACGTATGTAACTTGTGCTGCAATCTGTGCCGTGTGTAACCCGTGCGTCGCTGTGCTTGAATCGGTCTCTTAACAGATACACAGGAAACGGTTTGAATCGCTTGTGTATCGATACCGGGTACTTTTTATCAAATCAATAGTCGAGTATGCTAGGTCTTGAGATAATTTCTCAGGAAGAACAAAGCTAGATACGTCGGTGTGTAAGTTTAGAACACGGGCAACACTAATGAGTGTAACACATTGAAATAATTAATGGCCTAATCCACTCGACCCAGGCGTGACCTTCAAGAGATATAACAGCATACCCGACTGAGAGTGATAGTAGATTTCCTTTTCCCCCACAAAATGTACGAGCTTGTTTCAACTGCTATCATGTAGAAACAATGTGTTGACCTATGGTGACTAATTCTGTTGCACTAACTTCCGGTCGACGTGTAATTGCAATTTTTTAAGACTCTACACGTACACGAGTTACCGCCCCTTAACTTCATTTATTCCCACCAGTGATTCTCAACGATTTCTCCAGAACACATCTTTAGTGGACCCTTCAAGCCTAACAAAGTCTCTACGTCAGAGTAATCGTTTCTTGAGAAATAGTCGTCTGCCGTTACCAACTTTTCTAGTTTCCCTATTATGACGCAGGAGGGGGTGGGGATGGGACTCGGCAGGGTCGGAGTTTGGACCACCGCGAGGACATCGAGAACCAGTTCACTTAAAAGTGTGTCCTTGTCTACCTACTAAACACACCACTCGTACTTAACCCAATACTGATAGTATCATCCCTGTCTCTGGTTTACAGGCTAAGGTACCGAGTGATAACAATCGGTCTTGGCTCGTGCATCAGTTTAACCATTCATTCAGTTCACAGAAAGTCTATAGAAACAGACAGGTGTGGCCATGTAGCCTCGTTAATATCACGTGGACATGTAAACTGTCCTGTAGAGTCCTACAACTACATCAACACTACCAACAACACCTGCCCACATTTACTGGAGCATAGACAAGCAGACGCTCAGTGTGACCATCCTGAAATGTCTGAAAGCCATAAAAATAACAAGTGCCCCCCCCCCCCCTAAATGGAAGCTATACACAAGCCCTGTGTAGAAAGACATGGCAATAGAAATAAGAACACACAAGTTACTGGCACAGACATCTGTGTTTTATGAAGACTTTGATTTCAAGTTGTAATGTTGCCCTTTGTATATCACATCTTCTGTGCCCTCTAGTTCAATCTTTTAGGAACATGTCATGATAGGTAGGGGCATCTGTGACTAAGTTTTGCTGCCTTCAGGTGCCCAGAAAAACAAAAGAGCTCGAATATAAATTCCAAGTCTACATAAGGATTCAAACTCAAACCCCATTTGGTGGCCAAGTGGTTTATGTCACACATCATACAATCTTACTTCCTGACTCAGCATTATGACACCAATCATTGAAGAAACTTGTCAAGATGGAAACCAAATAAAATTGTTTTTTATTTTTTTTTGTTTGTTCACTTCATGAAATGGACATTACTCTACAGCAACACAACTGTCTAGAAATAAGAATATACCACGTGACTGCCGTACATAACATGGTGTGACTAAATATAGACAAGAAGACGAAGGTTAGATCAAGCCATCTCTCTGTTCACTAGTACACACACATGACCCACATGTACACACAATTTAGCCACGTCCTCCCCCTCCCTACCATGTACACCAAGACTGCAAACACAGAAAGTCATTTCTTTGATTAGACAAGTCTAACTAGAAACCATGGGGGGAAAAGGGCAAGAGAGAAATGTCTGCCATTGATATCTAGATATGATTTAAAAAACCATATTACATAATTGAAATCCACTCTACTGTTGTTAATGTCATCAGTATGGCACATCATGTGACCTCTAGAAAAATATTTCAGCCTAAATTGAAATCTATATCAGTATTACAACTTTTATTTACCTGTATAATACTGTTGACTGTTTCACACTAAATTATCCTAAGAATGGATCATGTAGTAGTAGACTAATGCTAAAGCAATACAATGAAAACACAATGAAACTAAATCCTACACTCTAGTTTATGTGTATCAGGGCACATACTTTATAATGCCAGCATCATTCAACAAAGTCTAGTTTGGTTACATAACAATCTACACACAGTTCACAAGAGAGGCCATCACTAAACTAATGGTACTATACACAACACACACACACAATGTAGAAAACAAAATTTCAATATCACAGATAGTTTAACTCAGCTTCTCTTTTCTGACATATAGGAGAAAAAGGGGAGGGGTGGGGGGTGTGGAGTCATTAGACAAGATAGCTGTGGGGGGTAAAACACATGTAGAGGCCATCAATACAACAAATGTCTCAGCATTATATACAATTCTATATGTACATGTAGTCAAAAAAGGGGGGGGGGGGCAACACAAGACCATGTCCTTCAGGAGAGACACTAATCACATTTTTTAGGACTTCAAAGACTTTTGCTTTGAGGGACCACACCTTCATATTATTTGAGATTTCTGCAAATGGCATGAGCCAATGTCTACTACTCATTAAAACCAGGTCACAAAACAACAGCTGCACATCAAGCTACAAAATGTGCTATTTGGTTAGATGACTGCTAGACTAAGCTATAATAGGATACACAAGCCTACAATTTAAAAAAACAGAATTCATGAAACTTTGGAGTTCAATGTTAATGAACTTTGTTAATTGCTGTGCAAGATTTCATGAGTTAATTTAGAGACTAAATTATTAGAAAGACACTAGCAACACTACACTATGTGCGTGTTTGTAATAGGATCTAGTATGTTTTTTTTTATAAATATTTTGCTTTAATCTTGGATAAATGACCAGACCAAAGGCAGAGAGAAAACAAATAAGCATGCAACTCTAAAACCAAGATATACATCAAAATGTACATTTGTATGTCAATACGATCCTATAGTACCCAACTGCTAAACGATGACATTGGTCCCTGAACAAACAATGTATACAAATGTAAAAATAATAATGCATTGAAAATCAACAGATTAAGATGAAATCCGTGAACGAGATTGTAATGAAACACCATTTCCAGAAGCTGAATTATCCGAACGGCTTTGAGATTCTTCCTCTGCACTCCATCTTTTTGGAGTGTAATAGTTTTCTATAGAAAACAGTTGTTTACACTTTCTTGGACGTGAACTGGTCCTTAAATGTGAAGTGTTACTTTCCTGAGCTTGTCTCAAGCCAGCTCTACTAGCCACAGGACTGGAGTTTTTCTCAGCACTTTCTTGTATCTCTGGAGAGCCTGGCAAGTCCATATCCACTGAGTCCTCTTCAGAGGAGGATTCCAGCCTACAGACTCTCTTTTGTTTACCCGAGTGAACAGATGTTAGCTCAAAATGACTTGGGCCATCAACACAGTCGTCATAGTCCCCATCGTCAGTGTCGGTTTCGTCGTCTGCTTCACCAAATCCACCGATAGATTCTTGCAGTTTATGAAACTCTTCCCAGAGCTGTTTTTCTTGCTCTGAAATGTTCTCTTTATTCCTGGGAACTAAGATTCTATGCGCTGCCTCTGTTGCAAGCCACTCACTGTCCATAGGGACATGGTGGTGGCGCATAAAATGAGGTACTGAGAGAAACTGGCTGCATGTCTCACAGCGTACACAAGCAGAGTTAGACTTTGTGAATAAATCTAAGTGAATGTCTGCAGGTTGGGATGGCAGGTGAGATTCACCAGTTGTACCAGACACGGCTGCTTGATGAGCCACTGCCAAAACTCTTGAAGGTCTGTCAGTAGATGAAACCATAGAGTTGCTTCGTGAGAACAAGCCCTTTTTGTTTGGGGAGTTACTCTTGCGCTGCCCAGCCAAATTGATCAAGCTATTTACTTTGAGCTTCAATGGCTTAAATTTTTTGTGCTGTGCAGCATCTGTGTCGTCAGAATCAATATCTGATAACTGTTCAAGTTGCTTTTCTAATAGTTTCTCACTTCCACTTTTTCCATCTTTCATTTTCTGGGTTTCCTTAGAATTCCATTTGAAGTGTTTTTTCTTCCCTTTAAGGGTCACTTTTGTTTTCTTAGCACTGTTCTTTTTAGACACTGTTTCCCCTTTGCGGTTTAGAAACTGAGTTTTAGAGTGTGTGTCAGGTCCAGAGTTCAGGACAGACTCTATGGTTTCAAGGATTGAAGCAGTTGTACTTTTATCTTTTTCCTCTCCTTTCAACATTTCCAAGTAGTTGACTTTCTTGTGCCTTGTTCTCTTACTGTGCTTCACTTCTGTTTCTTTACTGCCAGCTTTTAGAGACACATCCCCTGAGCTGAAGATAAGGAAAAAAAAACATTAAAACCATTACCACAGAGTTTAACCTACATTTATCAAAGATTCAAGTCTAGATTGTAAATTATGCACACACATTTTCCTACAGTGATATTAACATCTTCACAAAGTGTCTCACTGACAATTGGATCAATAACAAATTGTGCACATGGATAGTATCATGCTAGCACTCTCTCGTAATGATGAACTTGTAGAGGGGAGCGATACCAGTACATTATAACTTTCGTTTCTATTATTTACATAAAAATTTGGATAGCTCGACACAAGATTAAGTTTAATCAGAGTTTTTTTTGTTAATGCTCCTCGAAAGCACAAGAAAAGTACCGGTATGTAATAAAAAGTAAACTTTAAAAAAAATTATTTTTTTTAATTGCCATCTTACAAGCTATCTGAATGATTTAAATGGACCCTTAATTATTAAGTAAAATTCCCACGTTTAGACCATGTGATCTCTAGCAACAATGTCATTTGTTTTTATGCCTGTTGTTCATTTGGCAGCAATCTTGTCAATCACATTTACATCACAAAACTATATTTGTACTAAACCATTTTTGAAAAAAGTTTACAGTACAATACTAGTCTCTAGAGATATTGGCAATGTTAGATTAAACTTTTTACAGGTTATGATAAAGTTTTACTACTTCCAGAGGCATAATTTCTGCCTTGAATATCCAACTGAATGGCTAGATTACAAATAAGTGTAGCAGTATTGGTAGACAAAGGCCATCAAGAGGATTGATCATAAAGGCATGATGAAATTGGACCACATAAATATTGATAAGCACATAGAGAGAGGGGTGGGATGAACAAGACTACATGTGTGCCAAAGTAAAAAGGTGAAGGTCCATTTAAATTTGTCTGAACGATTTATTATGGAACCCTAGCAAGTAGGTTGGCAAAAGACTACATATCTTTGGATGAAATTTTTCTATTTCAATATATCTACATAAAAACAAACCACGCACAACTCCATAAAGAACTAGTAATAAATTCCATGTAAAAGGCCAGAATGATTCTCTACGTTGATATCATTTTAAGACTGTCAGTAAATAGTCATTAGTGTTTCAATCCAACTAATCTTACTATTAGAAACTCAACTATAACAATGATATTTCAGGTTGTCTTTTCAAAGAATGTATCAAATCCCCAATACTGAGGAAAGATTTCAAAGAATATTTATTGGCCTAACAAACGGAACAAACTCTAGCCTCTCAACATATAGCCTAACAAACAGAACAAACTCTAGCCTCTCAACATAACTGTTGCAAGGACTACAGTTTCAGACAGAAGACACTTAAAAATGTTAATCCAAGCAAGTCAAATTGAATACAATGTAGTTGCTGTGTCAAATGTGTTGACAATATTAAGCGGCCAGCATCATGACCAACCACAGTTGCTTCAATTCATGGATAAACTCCAGGCATAGAGACCTACAGAAACTTGGCAGTCACTTGGCAACTGTGTTACTATGAATTAGTCAAAACAAACAAATCTACAGAACACTTTTATGCAGCTTTAACTGAGTAGCATTACTAAGTTTGTTTAACTCATTATTACACAAGTTGCCTTTAACAATACAAATACAGAATACACTTCTAAGTTTCTAATACTTTCAATAGAGTGAACCTCATTATTGAGTTATTTCCAATTATTGATTATGTAATGTATTATTAACATTAGTTTCACTGTGTATTTAAAGATTTTTTAAAAATTATGCTAAGAGATTTTTTTAAAGAATGTGATTTAGAAAAAAAAGCTCTAAGAGTCAAATTAAGCAAAGTTTGACTGGTCATGTTTGTATTATCTCAAATGCTTTACATTTCACACATTCTCAAAGTTTTCCAATATTGCCTAAAACGCAGACATAACTCTTAATGTATGTTGTATGTAAGAAATTGAAGTTAATTTTTTCTACTGGTATTGGAGATTCATGAATTAGCTTATGTTTGGTTCCTGTAAAACTTGTTAAAGGCCTTCAAGTAGTTAAAATACTTTTTTAAAGCATCAAAGCCATGACTTGCCTAACAAGTGTGGAACAGGTTGACAGCATATGCCACACACACACACAAAAAACTAGTCTGACAACACACAGACATAAATAGGACTTTATACATCAAAAAAATAAGACTACCAACTTAAAAGCCTATGATCTAGCACAATAAAAACTGTAAAGAACCCACCCTGTAGGTGCTGCTGCAGCTTTTTTAGAACTTTTGTTGCTACGCTTTTTGAATATCCCGGTTGACAGGCTTGCTACTGGAGACCTGGTACCACATTCTGATCCCCCACTACTGCTAGCCTGGCGCTGGTGCGAGTCTTCACTTCTGCCAACTCTAGGTTGTGGAGTAGCGTAGTAGGTGACCAAATGAGTAGCCTGCTCTTTCGAGACAACTAGAGTACTTTTAGAGTTGTAGGCCCTGCCATACTGTACCAGGAAATAGCGCTGCATTTCTGTGCAGTTGAGGACAGGGATTTTTAGAAGTTGGCACCGCTTTTTCAGAATGCCAGTATCTTTGGCAGGGAGAATCTGTTTGTGAATATCTACAAGACGGATGTAAGGTTGGTTGTTTATCATAATGGCAGGTACATCATTAAAGTACAGAGTTACAGTAACAATCCAAGGAGTGTCATCAGATGTACAAGACAGTGGAGTTAATGGCTCACTGTCAGTATCTGCATAGACACTGTGTAGTTTTATGTCATCATCCCTGACACCGAGGTAATCCAATGTCTTCTCAATGGATGTCAAACGAGGAACAGAAGAGGACATGTGTGGGGAATCCAGAGAGCTAAGATCTGGGCCAAACATGCTCTTAAGTGATCCGTGACAGTCCCCATCCTGGGTTGTGTTCGATGACGATGATGTGCCTTGTGAGTTGGACATAAAAGAAGTCAGATCATCTGGTAACCCTACGCACTCATCCAAGTGATCTTTACCCAGTTCAGAATGACCAAAGCCTTCACTGAGTTCTTTGTGACTCAAATTAGAATGACAAAATTGACCTTGCAATGTTTTCCCCATGTCCAATAAATCAGTTCCACTTAGAACATCATTGTGGTCAGACTTGGAATACATAGTGTCTGTGAGAGAGGGAAACATGCTGCCACCTGTCCCATCAACAAAATGAGAAGCAGCATTCAGTAAGCTTTCATCTTTGACTACACTGAGTAAGTAGTTCAAGACATGTTCTGATGTAATACTGGAGTCACCACTGACTAGTCTTAGGCTCTCTGTTAAAGCAGGCTGGTTCAGGTTCAGTTCTGAGGGATGGATGTCTGGAGCATGTGCCGTGGTCGGGGAGGCTAAGTTGTCACTCTCCATGCTGAGAATGGTGCTGACAATATGACTGTCAACATCAGATATCAAGTCTGTCGAGCGATTGCTTGAACTGTGAGGCCTATCTGGCAGATTAAGGGCACCACGCCCCTTGACTCTAACAGTTTCAATATCAGCATCAGTAAGATGAGGAACAACAATGTCACCAGGTTTTGGAGCAGGGACAATAATTCTGTCAGCGGAAGGGGGGAACAAAGGAGCCTGTCGTCTTCTAGTAGTTGCCCTAGACGTTTTAGACATGTAGTAAACATACTGGTCTTGAAATTTACCAGTAATTTTTAATTTACTGCCAGTAGCAGGATCTATTTCCTCCTCAACCATCTTTTCAATAGGCCTTTTTCTTGGTCGACCTACTGGATTGGATTTCAATGAAGCAGAGTCAACCGCTAATAACTCCTGTTCAGATGGTGTTTTAATAAAACTGTCTTGTTTAAGAAGTTCCTTTTTTAAATACTTAGCTTTCATGAACTTCTCATGACTCATGCCGTCGTATTTATTTTTGCGCTTGGTATATTTCCTTTTCCCAGAGAGAAGGCTACCCAAAGCCTGAGTGTCGCGAGGTTCAGTCTTAGTACAGTAATCATGATCATGGTACATTGGATGCGACCACTCTTTCTCAGCAGTAATATCTGGAGACAGGCGAAGTGGTGTTCTGGCATCAGAGCTGTCTTCCTGTGTTTCAGAGCTGGCTTCAGATCTGTCCCAATCCAAACAAGGTGAAGGGGGTAACGGGTGTGAACTGGGTGAGGCAGCAGGTGATGTCAAACCCATATCCATTGGGATGCCTAGTTTTAGTTTCCTACTGTTGATCATATCTTTATTTTTGAGGTATTTTTCCAGTTCCAAATTTCCAGAACTGAACGATCCCAAAGTTCCAATTTTAAACTTGCCATACTTATGAGCAGGGGACACTGCCCCAGGTGCAGGACTTGCACCGTCATTGTATGACGGAGACTTGGATACATCTGCTATTGGTGAAGATGATGAGGACGAGGTGGATGGTAATTTTGATCTCATAGATGCAGACATTTGGTAGAAATCCAAAGTGCTGGCAGAAACTCCCTCTTTAATCCCAGACTTGAGATAGTTAAAGTCTACGGACAAATTTCTAGATCTCTGTTCAGTCTCCTCTGTTAGAGGACTGTGATCAGAGCAGACGTCAATGTCATCATCTTCACCAAACGACGGGAAATGTGCCTTCCCAGGTATCAAAGCATAAGAATGGTCTAATGCTATTAGCTCTGTGTGTGTCATTTCTGAGCAAGTGTCAACTATTTCAGGAGATTTACTATCTGTGGAGTCAATGTCACTCTGGCTGTTGGCAGTTTCTTCTTTAGGCTCAGTGACTAATGTCTGCACATTGTTCGTCACATTTAAATTTGTCTCCTTGTTGATGGCATTATGTTCGGAAACAGTTTTGACATTTTGATCCTCATGACTCGTTACATTTGATGATAAATCTTTAAAAGCATCACTTTTAAGAATAGACTGTTCAACAATTTTGTGCAGTTCAAATTCCAAACTTTTCTTCTTCAAGTCACTCACTAGTTCATCCAGTGAGAACTTCTCAGACAAGCCGTCCAAATGTGAGGACAAGAAAGTTTCTGGGCTCCAGTCAATTTTTTGTGGTGCCATTGTTTGTTCTGAATGTCTACTATCAATATCAGTTTCTTTTAAACCAGTGCGTGTTGTCTTGCCCATTTCTGTAGAGGTATCAACATAATCATCATTACTTTCATCACTTTTATCAGGTTCAGGTCGACTGGCGTTCACCTCTGGCTGGGCATCCTTCACACCAAGAGCAGCTGCAGCTAGGATGTCCAGGGGGTTGAAATCCATAAGTCATCTACGACATAAATTTGGTGATTCATCAGTATTTCCTGGTGGTTACTTCTGGACAATCTTTAACTGTACAAAAAAAAAAATTTAATAATTAGTTAAAGAAAATCTTTTAGTTAAACTGTTTTAATTCTAATTAACATGCATAAACTTAACACATGGCTATGAAAAAGACAATTTAAAATATAAAAAAAAAAAGACAAAATATTTAGTCTTGTAGAATATAAAAAAAAACAAAAAAACACCAAAGATTTAGATACAAAAAAGAAACTACTGGTTTTAATTCAGGGTTTTAAATTGCAACAATCTGATTAAATTTGTTTTTGCATGTCTAAAGAAATAAACCTGATATGTCTGTGTAAATGTAAAATATAAAAAAAATAATAAGAGTAAATCTATAAAGTGACATTTCTTTAAATACTGTTATTCAAAAATTAATCAGATTTAAATAGATTTTTCTAAAGAAATCTTGATGACTGAAAGTGATGATTGATGAAATTTAAGACATTTTTATTGATCCAATCAAATGGAAATTCAGTTTGACTACAATTGACAACCTCTGCGACACTACTGTACAATAACAGTACAATATAGATGAAAAATATGAACAACATTCACACATGAAACACATACACACTCACAACCAGCGCTTTGTGAATTAGACTTCTAAGTACTTCTCGATGACGACAGATGATCTTGTAACACTATGACCAAAAGTGGGATAAAGGAGTTTTAAAATCATTCTGTTTTAGTCCTAATGGAAAAGAGACGACCACTTCCTTCAGATCTTACGTAACAGTGGTTTAATGGGTGCAGGTTGTCTTTAAGAATCGTGAGTGTTTTGGAAAGACATCTTTCATGAAAAAGCTCTTCAACGGATGGTAGCTGTGTTCAAGTAATATACGATGCCTTTTTAATTAGTCTATTTAGTCTAAGTCTTTGTGCCAGTGAAGTATTACCATACCAGCAGGTGATGGCAAAGTTAATTTCTGGGATTAAGTCAAATTGATTAAGGACATGTATGCTAACAACAGGCCCAGCATAGCAGTATAGACAATCAATGATCAAAGATGCTTAACAATAAAATAAATTTTAAAAATGATAAAAAAACTAACATGTGAAAGACATATATGATATACCTAGTCCTAGATTAGTCTAATTAATTTTAATATTATTCTAGAATAATTTGTGGCATCTATTTAGATTCTAGATCATTCAAATAGGCCCTAATAGGGCTTTGATAAACATTCAAATTTTATTAATAGTAAATTAAATTGAAGACTAATTCATAGACCAAGAACTTTGAAAGATTAGCAATTTTCTTTACTGAGTAAATAAAATATTGGCCTCTAGAATCTAGATCATGTGTCTAGCTAGCTAGATTTACTTGAATATTAACTTTAAATACATTATAATATCTAAATTGTATATAAATATATTATATAATTATAATGTCTTAGGCTGACTCTATCAAGCACATGGACATGTATCTATAATTTATTATTGTATTATATTATTATAGTATAATATAGATTATTTTTTTATAGATCTATCAATCTATTCTATACAATACTGTAATAATGATCTTTACTCTATTAAGTAATTAAGAAGTATTATAAGTAAATCAATATATATTCTACCAGGACCTAATCTAAAATAGTGTTACTAGTCTAATAAAATTATTTATAATATATCAAATATATGATATGCTAGCTGCTAGTCTCTATGTGTACAATAATTTAAAATAATATGTAGTGTAGATCTATGACATTTTTTTTTATTTGACTGGGTAACCCAGTCTATAAATAATAAAATAGTATTTAAAAAAATTGAGTGGATATAATAATATTTCAATACAATTAACTATATAAGACTAATAGTATAACTACAAGTGACGACTATAAGGCTAATGTATAAGTATAAGCATATAAATAATAAAATAGTATTTAAAAAAATTGAGTGGATATAATAATAATATTTCAATACAATTAACTATATAAGACTAATAGTATAACTACAAGTGACGACTATAAGGCTAATGTATAAGTATAAGCATGCCAAGTTCAGATAAGGTGAAAGACCTTGAATGCCTCGTGAGGGAGGTACAAATATCAATATGATTATGTGTAGATCTACGGCCAGCACAACTCAGTATAAGTAATCCACACACATAAATTAGAGTAGACCTTCTCTATATTATAGATTCTAACAACTGTCTGTTGTACACACAGTGAAGTTTTCACATGTGCGAACATTTCAACAGCAAACTTAAGCCTAACCTTTGTTATGCCACGGCCTAGTAGGAGGAAGGTCCCACAAGCCTTGGGATGACCTAGCCTACCGACAATCATGTGACCTACTTTTTTTTTTTTTTTTTTTACCGCCACTTCCTATCGAGGCGATGCACGCTGCTAACCGCAAGGTTCGGTACAGTAAAGCACTAAAAAAAGACACAAAATATCACCAAGATGTAAACATTACTTACACAAACGGTTAATATAGTGGCAAAATAAGTTTATTTCACAATATGTCTGACAAATTGAGCAGACCTAAGATCAATAATGCACCATTTTGCAAAAGCTTCAAGCTAACCCAACCTCTCTCGCTGGTAGTCGAAGCTGGAATGCCGTAGTTCGGTCACGTCACGAGACGAAAGCCTCAGCGTCGATAAAAATAGAATTTCTTCAGCGGAATATGTATACGAAACGAAATGGTAACGATTTACCAAGGCTAGGGCTACTAAGAACATGAACAGAAGCTAAATAAAAAGGCTAAAACTTGTTTTTTTAAGCACCAGATTTATATCGGGACTCTTTATTATTATTGAATACGTAAATTCTAGATCTAACTCGTTAATTAATACGAAAAAAATCGGAATATTTGTTTTGGTATCACAGATACCTAGACATTCAATATAATGAATGAGATTTGATACCGGTACCTAGATAAATATTGATAATGCTACGTAGATATAGAGACCATATACTAAATTAATTAATGTTGTTGTTTTGTTTTGTTTATTATTTATATTCTAAATGAATGAATCATCTATACATGTGCGGTGTGGCCACTGCCAGTAGGGAGTGGTTCAAGCCGTGAGTTGCTTCGTTCTTTGTATTTCGTGGAAAAAGAAAGCTGGGTTGATGGTGGTGTGGGGGGGGGGGGTGGATTCGCTTATCTAAATAAAACGCACAAAAGGATTTCCCCCCACGTGGTCGATTTATTTTGTTTGCGTATCTAGAAATATAAGTCTGGAATAAAACATACACAGGAGGAATAAACAACCCTGTATTTAATTTAACTTGTTAAAATTAGTCTTTTTTTTTTTATTATTGTAAAATTAATATGAATCAGCCATATCTTCAAACTACAAAATATATTTGCCGTTTTAACGTAACCTTTTTTTTTTATATGATGCAAGGTAGAAAATGTTTGACGTATGCAATATTAAATATAAGTACACAGACCTATTGGCGTGTGGCGTTTGAGGAGTCTTTAAAATAAGTATTATTGGCTTTGACAATTAAAAAAAAAAACGCTTACGTCTAAGGTTGTCAGGGGTGTAGCCTAAACTAAAGACATGTATCAGTGGCGTAGCTAGGGTGGCTGGGGGGGGGGGTCCTAACGAGTGTTCCAAATTGTTTTTAATTAAATATAATACGCCAAATGTCATGTTATCTTGCTATTCATGTTGTTATGTAAATTAGTGACCATGTTGCATGCGTTCCACAACATTAAGACATATATTTATTAAGAACATTATCTCATGATGTCGAATGTCAAAATGCAGGGGCCCCAAAATCCCGTGCTACGCCACTGTCATGTATTAAGTTAAATATACAGGGTCTTGCATAATTACGTTATTCGCCTATGCTTGTAGGGCTACGCATTTTTTTGTTTGCTCTTATACGTTTCCTGGAGACTATTACGTCTTAGCCCATAATGTCGGGGCAGGACGACAGGGAATGATTGCACGTACCTTACACGTCCGGGAGTAAGCCGTAGTGAGCAGTACTTGAGGTTATTTGTCCTGAATGAAATCTTGAATTATTCCCCCCCCCCAAAAAAAAAAACGACAACAATAAATAAATAGGTGTGTTTTCAGTGCTACGACATGGTCATAGACTACACGCTATTCAGTTTAAAATGCACCTAAAAATCATTGCTCAATTGAAAGGGGGGGAAAAAAGGGGGGTTTAAGACTATGCAAGTCACGTGACGAGTGACACTATAAATAAACATAATGCCATGGTCGGGCTAGTCACACCAGACTCGGGTGAAGTTGATTTTATTTTATTTTGTTGAACAAATACTAGGCACACGAGAAAAAGTCAATGCAAAAGTAAAACAATAAAGACATTTTAGGTCGTAAATTAAGCAAGTTCCTTGCAGAAAACATGGGATATTTATAGTGTTTAACTTTTTTTTTTTTACAAATACATCTATTCAAGTCATTCCTACATGGAACCTGGACCCAGCAGGAGCCTGGACAGCTGATCTCAAAAACAGCTCTAACGATTTTCCTTTAAATTTAACAGTTGATGTGTATATCGCTGAGAAAAGAATTACGAACTCAGTTTGGCCGTTACAACTTTTCAATGTAAAAAAATACATAAATTTGGCTTGACTAGACTTAGAAACAACAACCAAACATGGCGTAGCCAGACTTTGTGAACCGAACTTATTCTCTTATCTTATATATTCCAGACGTGACTTCAAAAAAGAAGATAATCAAGTCCTACGTATGTCATGTGTCAATCTCGTCATTTTAGAGTTGCGTCAATTTTATAGAAACAAGATCGAAGCTTTACTAATATTTTTTTTACGTAAATCTAATGTAGATTACATCTAGATTCTAGAAGTAGATTTAGACTTGATCTTAAGAGATCTAAATCAGATTTGATTGATTTTTGATTTGAGGCACATCGGCACAATTTAGGCCATGTCGTGCCTGCAGTCCCTTAAGGACTAAGATCTAAATCAGAAGTCTAGGTTTAGTACAGAGGCGTAGTGCGCCCGGGGGCAAGGTACTTTATGGTGCCCCCTCCCATTTTCCATTAACATCACATAGAAATATAGGCTTATAATTAAAATGTATTTAATAATAACATAATATAAATATCCATAGTATGTATTAACTAATTGAAATATTTACAAATGGCGCCCGGGGCATCGTGCCCCCTTGCCACCCTTCACCACCCCTCTGGTCTAGTATTACATCTAGATGTCCATATATTGATAATATCAATAAATAATCGCTAAAGTACGAAGTCACGGTGGCTCAGTTGTTAAATGCTTACTTTTAAGCACCTGACGGTGTCTTCGTTTAAGGTGTAGGGTCTGTATTTTATAAGATAACGCGTTCGATAACAGGTCTGAACCAAATTTGTTTTATTTTGTGTTATATAATGGGGGAGGGTGTCATTTAAAAAAAGTGTATTTTTAAATGTTTTTCTTGTTCGCTTTTTGGCTGGTACGAATCATAGATTTAGGGCAAAATTACAACGGTGGACCATGTATGTTGATTTCTAACTTTAGTAGTTTAAAAATGTAACTTAAAAAAAAACAAAAAACACTCCTACACTGTATAAAAGAACAAATGATTTGGTCTACATGACTCGACCATGTTCATCTTTAGTAAGCACAAGATAGGGAGATGTCAAAAGCACGTGCTGTGTGTTTACATGCAGCCCAAAGAAATTGCGTCATCACAAAAAGGGGGGGCCACCCTTCTATTTTTAGATTAGATCGTATTCACTTGAAGTGAAGCAAAGTTCACACATTTTTTGGGGTTAAGTCTTAACCATAGACTTATAGATCTATATCTACTACTAGACTGGAAACCGGAAATAAATTCTTATCCGCCACTGATCGATCGTGAAAATGTTTTAGAAAGTTGGATCAAGGCGTTGTTTTGTCAAGTAGTTCAAAGAAGTCAAGTTGTTTTTTTTTCAACCCTAACCTATGTAACATATAATTATATTTTTTTAGATCTAGAGCTAGTAAATGATTATCAAAAAAATACACCAAAAAAAATCACAATTTAGTGTTGCATTCAGTCTTTTGATAAAGAAGATTATGTGTCTAAAAATTGCAAAATAATAATTATGAGACGAGAGTACTCTTATTTTGATGTTCATTTACTAGATCTAGATTATTCTAGATCATAGACTTATATATACTATATCTAAAAATTAAATTATATGTTACATAGGTTAGGGTTGAAAAAATAGCCTCTACTTCTTTTAACTACTTTACAAAACAACGCCTAGATGGAACTTTCTAAAAATATTTCACGACATTTTTTGCAGTGTTAAAAATTCTCCATCTTATCTTATATAATACAGACGTTACTTCAAAAAAGAAGATGATTACGCCCTACGCGTCATGCATTCAGTCATGCATATTAACCAATGACTTAAATTCTGCCAAGTCACTGGTTTTCCTGGCCAGCTCAGGCAACCCATTCCATGCTCTAATAGCACTAGGGAAGAAGGAGTATTTGTACAAATTTTTCCTAGCATATGGGACGAGGAATGTGCCTTTATCTTTGTGTCTTTCAGAGTATTTTATTAAATTTTGTTTTTGTATTTTAAGATTATGGTTCAGTGTTTTAAGTATAATTGCTACTTTACTTTTGAGTCTCCTGTCCTGAAGGCTTTCTAAATTTAGTGATTTTACTAATGGTGTTACTCTAGTCAAATGTGAATATTCGTTTGTTATGAACAACATGCTGTTCCAACACCATAATTATAGAAGATTTATATAGACCTACTTACTACATAAAGTATGATAAAGATTTTCATAAAGGCAAGGATATTTCAGACAAACATAAACTTCGATTTCTGTCCTTACATGTCATTTAAAATAAACACACGGAGATTTCTCTTCTATCTAGAGTTTATTCTTTTTTTACATTTCTTTGCTATGCATATAGACACGTGTGACGTAATCCTATTTTTTTTTATATAACGTCTGTATTTGATAAGATATAGACATTAAAGATTTATAATATCCTATCCTCTATGTCGACTATACCATGGTTATGGTGATACATGCATTTAATGTTATGTTTACATATCAATGGTACCCTGGCTACTGTATAAAGCAATTAAAAGTTCCCCTTGAGATCTACAGGGCAGATGATGTAAAAGTCATCTGCTACTGTGGCCTCATGGTTAACAAGGCTATGAGGGTGTCATGTGGCCAGCACAATGGCCAACCGCCTTTACTTTTCCACAACTAATGTCAGGTACCCAATAGACAGGTAGACTCAGGGGCACCCTAAAAATTTCCTAAATTCAAAATATCATTCCACCCTGAAATTTGAACCCCAGGACCTCAGGTTCAGAAGCCAAGTGCTTAACAACTCAACTATGGTGCCTCCAGCTGCTGTACATGCTAAATGTAAATTTAAAATACAGAAAAGATCTACAAGATATAGATAAGATCTAAAAGTAATATACTTATTAAATCTTCATCTATAGCAGGGGTTCTCAACCTGTGGGTCGCGACCCGTTTGGGGGGTCAATTGAAGATTTGCCAGGGGTCACTTAAGACCATCGAAAAAATGAATTGTGTGTGTGGGGGGGGGGGGCTCACAGCAGAGTGGGGATTGTAAAAAGGGTCGCAGATCCTAAAAGGTTGAGAACCGCTGATCTATAGCGTAACTTATAAATTTAAGGTCTTCCTTCGTTATTATGTTGGAGGGTTCAGATGCTCCGTCTAGCAGTTTTCAGTTATCTAGAATCTAATAACCTGTTAACTTATAAAGATGGCTAAAACTAAAAATTTGGACTACATCTAGAGATATCTAGCTCATACTAGATCTAGATGTGAAGTCAAAAAGTTGAACTGGACTCTAAATTTAGTAGGGAGTCATGATAATAGATCTTATGATCTAGATAGATCTACCATTAATCATTATCATACCAACTATACTGACCTGACAACTTATATATATATATATAGATAATTATATTACATTATAATACATACACACACATTCAAGTCTAGATTCTAGATCAACAAGATCTAGACCTGTTCATGTATAAAAAGAGACTGAAAAATAAAATTTACTGCTGCAAGGGTGAAAAACTGTACAGAAATATATATAGAGAGAGGGGCGATTTAGCAATTTTCAATATATTGTCTACACACAAAGAAAATGCATGACACTAGAATGCCTTTGTCTCCCAGGCAATCCAATCATTAAATGTAATCCAACTATCTGATATATCAATATAAACATTTCTCTTGTAATTTTTGACTCTGAGTGAGACTGGTATGAACTTGAATTATATACATATATGTTTGCTATACATCTAGAATCTAGTTATAGTGCTGTATGTCACAGTATGTTTAATTCACTAATTATAAGAAAAATGTCCTCAAGGATAATATAATAAAGATATATAGATCTATATTAAACCCTACTGGATCAGCAAGCCGGGTGCAAGGTAATCTAGAATCTAGATCTAGTCATTCTAGTAGGCTAGTAAATCTATATAATAGATTCTTAATAAAATTAAGATATATGTAATACTATGACGGTTTGTAGAGCTACCTCTCTGACTCGACCCACTCTACCCTTCGGCTACGAAGTGTTTGCATTTTTTCTTTTGACTCTTCTAGATCTAGATAACAGAGTCTAATTAATAGCTAATCTAGATCTAGAATCTATACTTTAATAATAATAATAATAGTCATGGACCTAGATCTAAACACTAAATAGTCTACTGTCTAGTAATTATAAATAATCTAGACTTAAGACGTCTTGAATGACTAGACCTAGATCTAAATAGTTAATATAGATTCTTGATTTTTTATCTAGACTCTACTTGAAGAAAAGTACTTCACTACTTCAGTGGTACGCTTTATTTAATACAGTACAAATACTGTACATCTATCTAGATCTAGTATTACACAAGTATTGATATTGTTAGCTAGATTAAGATGAGTATATCTAGAGTCGGTAAGAGTCTACAACAATCTATTCTAGATTCTATATTGACTACTAGATCTATTACCAGTATAAACTATAGACACTATAGTTAAAGTTATAGATTTATAGAATAGTCTTTCAATAGCCTCAATAGATCTAGCTAGACTCATCAGTCTACTTACTACTCTTACTAGATCTAGTAGTCAGCTAGTCTAGACAAGAACCTAGATCTAATCTTATATCTTCTTATCTTATATAATACAGACGTTACTTCAAAAAAGAAGATAAATTCTAATAATTACTGATACCGATAATATATATAAAACTAGATATTGACTCTAGTCTAGTACTACCTAAAATGCCTAAATGTATTAGATTGGTTTACAGTACATCCCTCCAGTTAGAAATACACATTTTTCCACGAACTAGTCAGTATAAGTCTGTTTTATTTACAACCAGTTGGCGGTATAGAGCAGGAGGGGGGAAAAAGGCTATTCCATCCACTGTCTTCCCTCCCTTCTTTTCGCTTGACACAGAACACGTTTTCCCGCGATTAATCTTGAGCCGAACGGAAATAAATCAACCTCGCGGAGAGGGCGTGGATGTGTTGTGTGTTGGCGAGTGAGTGTGTTACGATGGGTGTAACAGTGAGTTTTGATTTCTGATAAACTCAGTGGCCCATCAACTCAAGTGTAAACGGATCATAACTTTGGCATCATGGTCCAGACCGCCCAGTTTTATAATCTATACATGTTAAATTATAATGCTGTTAAAGCTTCTCAGTGGTTCTGGTGTTGACGGTCGTTGATGTGTAGCACCAAGCTGCTGGTAGACTACTAAACCGCTGTAGGCGTATTATATTTTAACATATAAAACTTGTAATAACTGCTTTGTGAACAAAACCAAATAAACTTTTACAATATAGACAAAATTAACTTGATAGGAAATACATGTAGTAGACTTTAGTAATAATATAAAATGGTATTTTGAACAGAATCTATCTCCCTACACGTCTTTACGCTCTGGCGGCCAATAAATCGGTTACTCCCTTTTTACAGGGCCGGCCTTAGGCCGATTTTACCGATTGCTCCAAATTGTGCCAATCACCTGACTGGAGTCCCGCAATTTACATTTAACTTATGACTATCAGTCATGGCTCTGGTCACAGGTTTTTAAAGCTGTAGGAGTTGCTTCCTATGCATGTTGTATAATGAGTTTTGAGTTTAGGCACATCGGCACAATTTAGGCCAAGTCGTGTTGTATAATACATGTTGATACAGTGTTTCGTGTGTGAATGTTGCTCGTATTTAGGCTGCATCTATATTGTTATGTTATTGTTACATTAGTTACGCTGATGTGGTAAATTGTAGTCAAACTGAATTTCCATTTGATTGGACCAATACAAATTATCTTATCTAATTATTACAAAAAGTTGTTATTGTAAAAAAAAATAGAAGAGGGGCCATGCAATCATCCATTTAATTGGGCCACGCATTTTGTAATGCCAGCCCTGTCCCTTTCTATATAACCTAGGAAACACACACACACACTCCATATCAGGTTCCCAAAGTTCCCATAATTTTCAAATTAAATTCGTTGCAAATTAAATTCCCATAATTGTCAAATTAAATTTGTTGCAAATTAAATTCGTTGTACGGCTGAGCAAAAATAAGTGTATTTACAGTATTCAACACCAATCTTGGGTCCGCGGTCCATCGAAAACAAAAGTAATCGAGGTGACCCAGCGCTAATGGGTATCAGACATTTATCGGGCAGGGGAGAGGACCACATTTCACAGGCCAGTAAACACATTGGGCTAACAGCTAAACTTTTTTTTTTCACTTGACCTAATGACCGCGAGGTCTCGAGAAAAGCTTTACTAACTATCTAACACCCCCTTCCCCCAATCCAAATGATTACATCCGAAAGTGTAAGATGTATCCATGCATACACAATAGAGCTATACCTGTATACAGCATACGAATTCTCTGTAAGAGACTAGAGACTATATCCCTTGTGACACCAATAGTCTATAGTTCACACAGGATTATATCCTAGAAGTGTAAGATCTATCGAGCTGTAAGATATTCTATCCCTGAGACATATCCCAACAATGCCTACACCCAGAAGCGTAGTGAGAAAAACGTGCGCTCGGGGCAAGGTACATTATTGGCGCCCCACCCCCATTTTCCATGAATATCAAATTGAAATGTAGGCTTAAAAAAAATTATATAATAATAATATAATACCAATAACCCTAGAATGTATTACCTAACTAAAACCTAACTAAGATATCTACAATAATTTTCTTTTTTTTTTTTTGGCACCTCTCTGCGTGTGGCGCCCCCTGAGGGTGGTGCCAGGGGGCATTGTGCCCCTCTTGCCCACCCATACGCTACGCCTCTGCCTACACCATAGATGTTACGTTTCCAGGTTTATGCCATTCCGCAGGTGATATAGTCTAACAGCTGTTTTTTTTATTAACTTAAAACATGTTCTTCACTTATGTCCCCCCCCCCCCGAAATAAAATTTAGTATGTTGATTTGATGCTACCTTAAAGATTTGTACTAACTTCATATGTTATTGTGTAGACCAATATTAGAATATGCATTGTCTGTTTGGGCCCCCTCAACTCAAGAAGATATAATTCAATGGACCTCATTCACCAATAGTAACAACATTTAGCCACGTGATAATATTGATAAAACAATTTTAAAAACGTATCACGTGACAGCCTTTATGGATTAATATTTTGTATAGAAGATATAGAGAATCACGTGGCTAAATTTGGTTTGTTTACGATTGGTGAATGAGGTCCATTAGAACAGACCACCAAGTTAAATATAAACCAGGCAAAATACAACATACCAAACAAATAATTAATTACCAACAGTTAATCAACTATTTAGTAAATTTTTAATATTGATTCTTGTGTTGTCGGGTAAAAGAAATAATTGTGCAAAGTTTCATCTAGATCCGAGAATGGGAAGTGGGAGAAATAACGTGTAAACCATTTTGACCAACAAAGGAAGATCTTGCGCCACAGCCCAAACGTCCAGCTGGTCAACATGGGTAAAGCGAAACCAAAGACGTGGCAACGAGCTATTGGAAGTTCTAAACTGTCCGCAGCTTGTGACGTTTGCAGGTCAGTGTTGAGGCCTTCTGCTGGTCAACAGGGGTAATGCAAAACCAAAGACGTGGCAACGAGCTATTGGAAGTTCTAAATTGCCCACATGTTGTGACGTTTGCAGGTCAGTGTTGAGGCCTTCTGCTGGTCAACAGGGGTAATTCAAAACCAAAGACGTGGCAACGAGCTATTGGAAGTTCTAAACTGCCCACATGTTGTGACGTTTGCAGGTCAGTGTTGAGGCCTTCTGCTGGTCAACAGGGGTAATGCAAAACCAAAGACGTGGCAACGAGCTATTGGAAGTTCTAAACTGCCCACATGTTGTGACGTTTGCAGGTCAGTGTTGAGGCCTTCTGCTGGTCAACAGGGCTAATGCAAAACCAAAGCCGTGGCAACGAGCTATTGGAAGTCCTAAACTGCCCACATGTTGTGACGTTTGCAGGTCAGTGTTGAGGCCTTCTGCTGGTCAACAGGGGTAATGCAAAACCAAAGACGTGGCAACGAGCTATTGGAAGTTCTAAACTGCCCACATGTTGTGACGTTTGCAGGTCAGTGTTGAGGCCTTCTGCTGGTCAACAGGAGTAATGCAAAACCAAAGACGTGGCAACGAGCTATTGGAAGTTCTAAACTGCCCACATGTTGTGACGTTTGCAGGTCAGTGTTGAGGCCTTCTGCTGGTCAACAGGGCTAATGCAAAACCAAAGCCGTGGCAACGAGCTATTGGAAGTCCTAAACTGCCCACATGTTGTGACGTTTGCAGGTCAGTGTTGAGGCCTTCTGCTGGTCAACAGGGGTAATGCAAAACCAAAGACGTGGCAACGAGCTATTGGAAGTTCTAAACTGCCCACATGTTGTGACGTTTGCAGGTCAGTGTTGAGGCCTTCTGCTGGTCAACAGGGGTAATGCAAAACCAAAGACGTGGCAACGAGCTATTGGTCTAAACTGCCCACATGTTGTGACGTTTGCAGGTCAGTGTTGAGGTCTTCTATCACGAATGGCCTCGGGTAATGACGGTCAATGTCAAGAAACCCAATCGGTGTCCACATGGCCACGCAAGGGCAGATTAATTGTTTCGTCATCTAGAAAGATACTGTTGTGTCCCTTGTTTGTTCTTTTCTTTTTTTGGTCATTTATTTATTTATTTCCTTTTTTGTTTTTTCTTCATCAATTTGAATAGAAATAGTTCAAATAGACCCATTATATATATTATATATATATATATATACTTTCACTGTCCAAGAAAGCTATGGACAGTGAAAGTACATGGGTCTCAGCAGCTCAGGAAGAAAAACGTACAATCCGAAAAACGGCCAGCTCCTCTACCACCGAAGCAAAAGCCACCTTAACCTGCGCTATCTGTGGACGGGAGTGTCTCTCCAAAATAGGGCTCCACAGCCACATTCTTTTATGCTACATTATTTAAGCTATAATTATTAAGTAAAATAAGGCCAACGTTACATATTTTTTTTTATTTTATTATGTTGAAAAAAATATATATTAAAATACAAGTTACACTGTTACACACTACACAGAACATGCATGCAATAGCGTGTTACACACTACACAGCATAAATGTGTGATTAGTTCCGAGCCCAAGGCAAACAGGCTGACTAACAAGCAGTGATAAAGAAAGAGACTTAGACACACGTGCCAGCACATCGATCTGAAGTCACTTGACTGCTGACTGAGCCACGTTCCATGCCTACAAGCCCTACAGGTAGTTGGCCTGTAATGTATGGTTGGCCTGTTACAGCTATACCCCATACAGTGTACTGACATTACGGTCTTCACTATTTATCAGTTAGTAGGTGCACCGATGTAGCAAGTAATCAGGGGCGTAGGGGAAATGGATTTCCGGAGGTCCACTTCAACCGACCCCCCCCCCCCATTACCCACAACCGCTGCAACGCGTCATGAATTCAAAGTAGGGCAGTCTAATTTTAGGACACGGTTATGTTTAGTATGGACTCGATTTTTATGAAGAGTTAATATACATATAAAGTCTATGTAAAGTTTATGCAAATTTAAAATATTTATTTAAAACAAGAGTTAATATAGGCTACATATAAAGTGTATGTAGAGTTAGTAGCAGAAAAAAAAAATGAAGCTCCTCTTTCAGACCTTGCGATCTATGGGGCAGATAATATAAAAGTCATTTTGCACACGGTGCACTAGGGTGTCATGTGGCCAGCACAGTGACCAAGCGCCTTTACTTTTCCCCCAACTAATGTTGATCCGGAAGGCAAGTGCTTTTCCACTCAGCCACCGCGCCCCCTTAAGAGTAATGTACATTGTATGTAGGTCCATTGGACCTCATTCACCAATCGTAAACAAACAACATTTAGTCACGTGATCATATTGATAAAACGACGAAAAAAAACTGTCACGTGACAGCCACTGTGTATTAAAATTAGATCGTAATTTGTATAGAAGAGATAGAGAACCACGTGGCAAAATATTGTTTGTTTACGATTGGTGAATGAGGTCCATTAGATTTTATTATTCCATATGGTTTAAATCCTTTCTTCTATTTCTCTTTGTTCGCGTAAAAAAAAAAAGTCATCTTCGTCTCTGTATAATACCTACGTATCGATACCCAGGTATCGATCGACAAAAAAGAAGAGCCGATGGACAGAGTGAGAGGGAGACAAAGACAAAGATTAACGAGTTTTTTTTTTTCGCAAATAAATTATGACAAGGTAACAAAGGGAGTTTTGTGTTACAGAAACTCATAGGCGGCCCCTGTTCGTCAGTCGTGCTCTATACATTGTTGTCACGCAAAAACATATTCACAACGAATTTACTAAACAAGACACCATAATCATCTTTTACGTACTAAGCACAAATCTTATACAAATTCAATTTATAAGCCATAGAGCACGCTCTTGGTAAACGGATTCCAGAGAGCTTATTGTGGTATCGAGATAAAAACTTACATAATACAAATTGTGATTTTTTTTTCACGCCTCTTTGATAGTGTTTTATACGTTTGAAGATGTTTTGTAAAATGTTTTACATGTTTCGGATGTTCCTTCAGAGTTGAAGATAGTTTACTTCCTAGTCCAAACCTCCCGCAGGACGACGAGGGATGGGAGCGGGCAGGGTTTGAACCCTCGACCGTCGATAAATCTGAACGACAGTCCAGCGCGCAAACCGCACGACCAGGCAGCCATCCATGTGTAGATAATATGCATTTTAATTTAGCTTTTCTTTGTGAAATCAAATTTGCAAAAGCGCGTTTAGTTTTCGAAATCAAAACGTGACATACGAACAGACAGCACAAACACATGAGAGTTCAGAAAAAAAAAAAGTATACACATCATCATATTTATTGGCTTGCAGTATCTAATTTTGACTTTGAAAAAAAATAAAGAAGAAATGCACATCATCGAAAATGCCTGGGGGCGTCATTAATAGGCCAGAGTTAGGCCCTTCTGTCTCGCCTTGAAGCACGCCCCCCTTCCTAACGCACTCCGCCTCAAGACGTTTGCGTATAAAGACTTTTGGAGTGGGAAAAAAAAAGTTGGGGGGGGGGTTAGGTTAAACTAAATATATACACATTTGAAATATTAAAGAAAACTTGGGGTAATGGAAATTTATGGAGGGGAATAGCGCCCCTTTTCATAACCCCCACCTTTCACTTATTCGTGATTAAAACAAAAGGAGATATTGTGGAAAAAAAAAAAGGTTGAGGAAGGAGAAAGAGAGGGGGGGGGACGTTTTGACCCTTTGACCTCGACCTTGAGAGGGAAAAAAATAGCGTCATTACTGTAACGGAAAAAAACACACACACACACACGTAGTTTCCTTTGTGTGTCTGCTGATGCAAGGCGCGCGCAGTCCGTTACAAGACAGAGGGGGGGGGGGGGGGAAGAGGGGGGGGGGCTACGCAGGCGAAATACCGGTACAGAGAGAGAGAGAGAGAGACCAAACTATGACTAGTCATAAGAACCATAATTAAGTCATGGGCGGATGTAATTTAGAGTGTCATGTGGATCCATGTAGCCACAATAAATAGTATCGTCTTTTTTTTTTAAATAAGTACTTAACGAATATTTTCTTTTATAGGGCACTTGTCCTTGTAGTTAGCACTTTACCTTCACCTGTTCTTTAGCCTGTTGAATCGTTGGGGCACCACATATGATCTGCCGACCATCTTTCTCCATCCCTCTCTGTCTTCTGCCTTGACTGGAATCTCTTCCAGTGACAGGCTCGTCCAGTCTTTGATGTCTTCCCACCGCTTCCTCTGTCAGCATTAGAGCGAAGTTAAAAAAGTAAAGGTATCTCTTGCAGAAGTAAAACATCTGAATCCAAAAGTTTTAATTTAAATTTAAATGTCCAGACCCCCCCCCCTTTTCCTTTTTTAAAACTCATCTCTGAATGTTGTAACAAACTCACTCGATGGCTTGACATTCTTTATCTAGCCAGTCTACTGTAAATGTAACTACATATCTTTTAAGTAAGACACGTATGTGAAATAATCGAGAGAGAAAGAGAGGGAGAGAGAGAGAGAGAGAGGAAGGGAGAGAGGGGGAGAGAGAGAGGGAGGGAGAGAGAAAGAGAGAGAAAGAGTGGGGGAGAGAGAGAGGAAGAAAGAGAGTTAAAGAAAGAGTAGAGGGAGATAGCAAGAGTTTTGAAGAACAAAGCAGGGATCGAAGTACATAGAAAGAAAAAGAAATAGCAGGAACGAAACAAAGATAAAGAAAGAAAAGCAGTGAGGGGCAGTACGAGGTAGAGAGTATAGAAAGAAATACATAAAAGAGAGAAAAAAAAAGATTAAAGCAACAGAGTTGAAAGGTTTTGAAAGGAAAGAAAGAGAATAAGAGAGAGAGAGAGACAGAAAAGAAGAGGGTTTAAAAAATAAATATTTACAAAGAGAGTGGTAAAAACAGGAAGAGAGAAAAAGACAGATAAAGAGGTTGTGTAAACGAGAAAAAAAAGAGATGAGTGAATAGGAGGCTAGAAAAAACAAAGAGAGATGGTGAAAGAAACATAAGTCTAGCTAGACATTGAAGAAAAGTGAGAGGGAGAGAAATGGTTAGGCCAGCAAGATGAAGAGAGAGAGAGATAGAAAGAGAGCGAGAGAGAGAGAAAGAACGAGAGAGAGAGAAAGAGCGAGAGAGAGAGAAAGAACGAGAGAGAGAGAAAGAACGAGAGAGAGAGAAAGAGCGAGAGAGGGAGAAAGAGAGCGAGAGAGAGAAAGAACGAGAGAGAGAGAAAGAACGAGAGAGAGAGAAAGAGCGAGAGAGGGAGAAAGAGAGCGAGAGAGAGAAAGAACGAGAGAGAGAGAAAGAGCGAGAGAGAGAGAAAGAACGAGAGAGAGAGAAAGAGCGAGAGAGAGAAAGAACGAGAGTGGGAGAAAGAGCGAGAGAGAGAGAAAGAACGAGAGAGAGAGAAAGAACGAGAGAGAGAGAAAGAACGAGAGAGAGAGAAAGAGCGAGAGAGAGAGAAAGAACGAGAGAGAGAGAAAGAACGAGAGAGAGAGAGAGAGAGAGAGAAAGAACGAGAGAGAGAGAAAGAGAGAGAGAGAAAGAACGAGAGAGAGAAAGAGCGAGAGAGAGAAAGAGCGAGAGAGAGAGAGAGAGAAAGAGCGAGAGAGGGAGAGAAAGAGCGAGAGAGAGAGAGAAAGAGCGAGAGAGAGAGAGAGAGAAAGAGCGAGAGAGGGAGAAAGAGCGAGAGAGAGAAAGAGCGAGAGAGAGAGAAAGAGCGAGAGAGGGAGAAAGAGAGCGAGAGAGAGAAAGAACGAGAGAGAGAGAGAAAGAGCGAGAGAGAGAGAGAAAGAGAGCGAGAGAGAGAAAGAACGAGAGAGAGAGAGAAAGAGCGAGAGAGAGAGAGAAAGAGAGAGAGAGAGAAAGAGCGAGAGAGAGAGAGAAAGAGCGAGAGAGAGAGAGAGAGAAAGAGCGAGAGAGGGAGAAAGAGAGCGAGAGAGAGAAAGAACGAGAGAGAGAGAAAGAACGAGAGAGAGAGAAAGAACGAGAGAGGGAGAAAGAGAGCGAGAGAGAGAAAGAACGAGAGAGAGAGAAAGAACGAAAGAGAGAGAAAGAACGAGAGAGGGAGAAAGAGAGCGAGAGAGAGAAAGAACGAGAGAGATAGAAAGAGAGCGAGAGAGAGAAAGAACGAGAGAGAGAGAAAGAGCGAGAGAGGGAGAAAGAGAGCGAGAGAGAGAAAGAACGAGAGAGAGAGAGAGAGAAAGAACGAGAGAGAGAGAAAGAACGAGAGAGAGAGAAAGAACGAGAGAGATAGAAAGAGAGCGAGAGAGAGAAAGAACGAGAGAGAGAGAAAGAGCGAGAGAGGGAGAAAGAGAGCGAGAGAGAGAAAGAACGAGAGAGAGAGAGAGAGAAAGAACGAGAGAGAGAGAGAAAGAACGAGAGAGAGAGAGAAAGAGCGAGAGAGGGAGAAAGAGAGCGAGAGAGCTACCGAAAAAAAAAAACGTAAGAAAGAGAAATCAGCCCTAGATCACGCCATTCATGAGAGTTGTCTACCTCACTTCTGCAGCAAGATTTGCATCAAGGTGAAGGTTTCTCGTTTTCCCGCTCAAGATGTTAAAAACAACACTTTGCTTTAAAAAAAAAATATTTTAAAAAATTCAATTAATATCTGAGCCTAACTTTCATAAGAACCATGAACATGTTTGTACAAATTATTATCTCCCTTTTCACGAGACACCACTAGTGGTTACACAGATCTACAGTTACACACTTGACTATCAAATAGAACACACTAAGTAGTTAGATAGTGTAGCCATAAATGTGTTCTGATACAAAGCACGATAAAGGATCTGTTGCTATAAACTTGTGATAAAGTCTTAGGAGATACACTCCTAGTGATATAGACTTACTGGTACAAGGGAAGTTGTATAGGCAGGGCCGGATTAAGGGAGGACAGGGCCGGATTTAGGGAGGGCATGGCCGATTTAGGGAAGGCAGGGCCGGATTTAGGCAGGGCAGGCGGAGCTACAGCCCCGGGGGCTCCACAGAAGATTAAAAATATATCTCAATTTCGACGAGTCAATTAAGTTTTTTAATCTCTTAAAATTTTTGTCGCATTTTAAAGGCTGGCAAAAAAAAAAATGAGATGAAGAAGTGTCCGCATGCTCGGAATATGTAAACACATCTCCGGATTTACGACAGTGCGTCTACCAAGGGCCTTACCCTCCAGAAACTCAAAAATATACACTTTTCTAAACTAAAATATGGGCATTAAAACTATTTTAAAAGGAAAGTGAGGTTAAATTTACAATAACTTTATTTCTTTCTTCTAAAATATAGCATGCTTTTAGATATAATTCATAGGGGGATATTTATTACCCCTTTCGAAGAATTGTAAAGGCCAGCCACAAAAAATCCGGCCCCGGGGACTCCACATACGTAAATCCGGCCCGGTACATAGGAATAGAAAGCGTGGAAATCAGACACAGGATCACAATGGCGCCCCATTTAAAAAAAACGCAAGTTAAAACTGTACGGACTTGTATAATGAGATCCTCAGGCTTCGCAAAGACTTTCCTGCAGGGAACAGTACCTGGTAAAGAAGTAGAAGCAGACAAAGGAAGCGATGGGAGAATTTTAAGGGATGACAGGGCCTGCGTATAGAAGAGGCTCTTAAACCTGGCAAAAAAAAAAGACAGATCATGTGTGGTGCCCTAACGATACAACAGAATAAGAGACATGTGAAAATGAATGCTATTGTCTTAGCAACATGGGCCGAATGTGATTTGTCTTTAGTTTAATTTTACGAGTTGCGAGAACAAAGAAAACCATATAGAATACGTGTTGGGAAATCGTAACCCGGAAGTGATATTTAATTTTTGGCAAGTTAGGTCATGTTAGGTCATGGTCAAAGTAAACACAATTTCTGAGTTGATAAGTGAGAAAAAACAAGGGGGCGGGGGAGAGCAAACAGAAGCAAGATGGACAAATGAACGCTAGAGCAGCGGTTCTCAACCTTTTATGCTGGGCGACCCCTTTTTACAATCCTCCACTCTTCCGCGACCCCCGAACACACACACACACATACAGCAATAGAAGAATAGACAATAACAAATCCTTATTTTCGATGGTCTTAGGCGACCCCTGGCAAATCGTCAATCGACCCCCAACGGGGTCGCGACCCACAGGTTGAGAACCCCTGCGTTAGAGGGACGGCGACTTGTGAATGTTACTGTGATCGCTTTTTACATGCTTTTTTTTAAAAATGTTTTCCGACTTGGATTCGACCTTGAGGGCTCGTGCCTGCTCAGGCAAATGCACTAACCACTTTTGTCAGCGAAGTGTTTATGAACATAGAAGGTTTTAGAAAATCGTTTCTTAGTTTCAACGGACCTAATTCCCTACACCAGGGATGCACAAGCTACGGCCCACGGGCCAGACGTGGTTCTATCCGGTCCGCCGAAACATCGGAACATGGTGTAGAAAATAAAATGCCTTTCTGACATGACAACTGCAAAACGAGTGGATGGGTTAAGAATTTCCATTAATAACTAAATAACAGAGCAGCAGAGTTCGAAATGCTTTTTTATTGCCGCTGAGAAGTGCCCATTCAGATCTGCAACCGGAATTAGCTTACAATCCAGCCATCCATGCATGGTAAATTTCGAGCGATGTAGACAACTGATTTCTACGCTGTGTTTTCTGCATAAACCTTGCACATTTCTGGAAGTGTATCAAGTTATTTCCATCACAATGTTTACAAGTAATTTAATTTAGTATACACATTTTTCAGTAATAAAACGGGTGAAACTCATGTTACATACGAGGCCCAGTAGAGCTATGGTTTCTTATAAAACTATTACAAATAATTTATTCTCTATTTGTTGTTTTTTTTATATCTATTCGTTGATGTGGCCCGGAAACCAGTGCCGAAAATTAAAATGGACCGCAGGCCGAATAAGGTTGGACATCATTGCTCCACACAACGTATAAAGGGGACAAATAAACTTATACCACCACATCAAGTACACTTTCTTTCCTTTGTTCGATACCAAACAAAATAATGAATTAACAATAGTTAATTAACTAATTATTTTTGTATTGCTTTGTCAGGTACAAGAAATAATTGTGCCAAATTTCACATGACCCGAGATTGGGAGAAATACCGTGTTCAAACTTTTTACCAGACAGACAGAGTGAATGAGTTAATATAAGCTTTGTATAAAATCTACCAAAAATAGGGGTTCTATTTGTTCTTATTTCACTTATGTCAACCATAGTGTCTTCCCCTTTTGAAATGGCACCCAATCGGGGCGTGGGTACCCCTCCACATTGCTTGACACGTCTGCTGACATCATACAAGATAACAGCCTTGGCCTTGGCACAGGAGCATGTCAACCGGGAGGGTGCTCCACTGACCTTCACATGACATTGGCACCAACAAAGCCTTGACCTTATCCGATTGCTCCCGTGTCAATTTAATTAGCGCCAGTGCCTGAAGGACCATATTGATGTCTTCGACCGTAGGGTCCTTTATTACTCACACAAACACACGCACAAACCCACACATACAAACACACACATACAAACCCACACATACAGTCACACAGATATCCTGTTATGGTATTATAGGGAGGAAGTCGGAGACTTGTTTAATACCGTACTCTTTGAGAGGAAGTCAAGAGACTTGTTACCATACGATTTCAGAGAAGGTCAGAGACTTGTTTCTTTGGCCAACAGTTAACTAGAAGGGTGTCATGTGGCCAGCACAACGACCAACCGCCTTTACTTTACCCCAACTAGTCAGTTACCCATTAGAGTTGGGTTGATTTAAGGACGCTCTAAAAATTCAGAAATTTCAAAAAAAAAAAAAATCCCAGTCTACACCGACATTCCAACCCAGGATCCCAGTTTCGGAAACCAAGTGCTTATCCACTCTGCCATCGCAACCTCATATATATATATATATACTACATATCACTCCCCATTGATCTCAGACAGACAACATGCTACACCACTTTTAAGAAGTACATTAAGAATTATCTGTTTACAACTTTTTTAGATTAATTGTCATTTTAGCTGTCGTGTTTGTAA